>NC_141552.1:31675000-31865000 GCF_021556685.1 Rattus norvegicus
AGTTATGCCTAGCATAGTTGTCCTCTCAGAGCATCTAACCAAAAGCTGACTGAAACAAATAGAGACTCATAGACAAACACTGGATGGAGCACAGGGACTCTTATGGAAGAGTTGGGGGGAAGGATTGAGGGCCCTGGAGAGGATAGGAACTCCACATGAAGATCAACAGAGTCAGCTATCTTGGCCCATAGTGGGCTCTCAAAGACTGAACCACCAATCAAAGAGCATACATGGATGGGCTTGGCCTAGGAGACCCATACATAAACATGGATGGGTTGGGCCTAGACCACCCACACATATGTAGCATATATGTACTGTGATCTCCATGTGGGTCCCCCAACAACTGGAATGGGAGCTGTCTCTCTAATATTGCTATCCATTCATGGTTCCCATTGCTCTAACTAACTTGCCTGGCCTTACTGGGAGAAGAAGCACCTAGTCCTATGGAAACTTAATGTGCCAAGGTGGAGGGACACCCTTGGGGTCCTCCATCCTCTCAGAGGAGAAGAAGATGGGAGAGGGATATGTTAGGGGGCCCTGGAAAGAAGGGTAGAACCATCCAAATATAAAGTGAATAAATAAATTATAAACAAATGTTATAAGAAGAATGGGGAATTTGAAGAAATCTCAAAGATTTATAATGACTATACCGACTTTAAGTAATTGCTTAAATAAATATTTTCTATAACTAGTTAAAGATAAATAGCAATAAAAATTGATATAAGGTATTTAAAAAATAATCTAGATGCATCCCTTCCACAGAAAAGCAGTATAAAATGTTACACACATAATCAAAATTATAAAATTCTCAGGGAGGTGAAGGAGATGCCCTCATGGGTAAAGCACTCATTATACAAACACAAGGACCTGAGTTCAGATCCCCAGCACCCACAAAAAACCCTGGACTCCATGTGCATCCACCCACCCAAACACACACACACACAAACACACACACACACACACACACACGCACGCACACACGCACGCACACACACACACACACAGACTTAGAAAAAACATAGGACAAGTTTAGGGGGCTTTGGGTTTAGCGCTGAGTTTTTAGAAGTATCAAGTACATTATGATCAACAGAAGAGGAAAGCTTGATACTTTGAACTTTATTAAAATTAAAAATTGCTTTTCAGAAGACCTTGTTAGAATAATGAAAAAGATTACATGATGGGAGGAATGTTATCTCAGGTATAAAAGTTTTTTTTTTAAATTCAACACAAGCAGAACAGCCTAATTAAGAAATGGGCAGGGGTTGGGGATTTAGCTCAGTGGTAGAGCGCTTGCCTAGGAAGCGCAAGGCCCTGGGTTCGGTCCCCAGCTCTGAAAAAAAAAAAAAAAAAAAAAAGAAGCAAAAAAGAAATGGGCAAAAGATTGGACCAAACACCTCACCAAAAAGGAGATACAGAAGCCGAAGAAGCCCACAGGCATGTTGAGTATCTCAGCAGTGAGGTGTCCCAGCATACTGATTAGAATGGCTAAACTCTCAAACCTGACAGCACCAAATGCTACTGAAGATGTGGAGAACGAGGAACTCCTCTTCACTCCTGGCAGGGATGCAAAATGACAAGAATGTTCTGGAAGTCAGTGAGCACTTCCTTACTAAAGCAAGCGCAGCATTACTGTGTGATCTGCCATTGATCTTGGTAGTTTTCAAATGAATAAAAATATATGGCCACAGAAGACAATGGATTCACAATCTTTATACAGACTTACTGATAAATAACAAAATATGGGAGCAATAGAGATGTGCTTTATTGGGGTGGAGATTCAAGAAGTGCACCAAAACTGCCTTGCTCTATTATTGCTTAAGCATGAAAGGGCTTCCCAAGCACACAAAGAGCTTTACATGTGTCTACATAGCAGAAAGCAAGCCCATGAGGATTGGATGTAGAATGACTTAACTCTAGGCTGTTTCAGAGAAGCCAATACATACAATCAAGGCCAGTAAAAAGATTGGCATTTTCTGGTGGCTAGGGCTAAGGGAGAGAGTCAAGAAGGAATAACCAGATGCTGGATGGGATTTAGGCAGTGAATCTATTTCATACAATGTTGTAATCACGGATACACAGCACCATGTATTTGACAAGTCCATCTCAGACCAAACTCAGATATGAGTGATCGAATTCAGTTAATAATGAGTCAGCAGTGTCTCATCAATGCCAACTAGAGTGATGTAAGACACGAACATCCAGGGACCTGTCGACGCTGGAACAGGCGGCTCAGACAAAGGGGAGCTCAACTCTTTCTCCTCAGCTTCTCTGTAAATATAAAAGCACTCTATAAAAGAAGCCCATTAATTTTTAAAAGTTTATATAAGAAAAATGACTAAATATTGAAAAGCTATACCAGGGCTGACTGGTTTTATGAGGGTTTTAAATGCTTGGGAACAGTTAATGCTTACACACTTAAATAGTGTTAAAATATGGAAAATTGAAGATCTTTTAAATTCTCTTTTTAAATGATCAGGAATAAATGAAGACCCTACTTAAAAATAAGCCAGAAATAAACAAAGATGCCAATAAAAACCACCACCTTCACAAAGGGAATGCAGTCACGTGATAAAATAATAAACCCAAAGTTACAGAAAAAAGGATGTTATTCTCCAACTTCCAGGAAGGAACAGCTTTGGGAGACTGGGATCAGGAGACTGCCGTGTCACATCTGTTTAGGAAGCCCGCCTTTGACAATTCCCCATGCATACTAACACCCAAGGCATTTTGAAATTCAACAGGAAAGCAGTCTAGATGTGGTCTACACCACTTCTTCAAAGTTATTTGACAGGAGGACTTTGGCTTACTTTATGTATTACCCATCAGTAACTCAGGATAATAACACACCTCTCAATGGAGACATGCTTCAAGTTGCATTCAGCACTGTGAGGAGAAGAGTAGTGTCTCGGGATACCCTGATCATAATCATGCAAGTCTGTGCATATGCTACCTCACGTGGAAAAGAGCTGAGCTTGCAGATGGGGGTGAAGTTGCTGATCAGCTGGTTTTCAATAAGGCTGTTACCTGGAATTATGTGAAAGGGTTCAATGTAATTGCAGGTTCTTCAATAATGGAAGAGGGAGAGTAGGGTCGATGGCTCAGTGCGTATAGCGCCCATATAAGCACGAGGACTTGAGTTCAGCCTCAGTACCCATATGAAAGCTGAACCTGTAGACTTATACCTGTAACCCCCATGCTGGGAAGAAACGACAGTGGATCCTGCAGGCTCAGTGCCCAGCCAGTGTGGCAGTAATAGAGTTCTGGGTTCAATGAGAGACCATGTCTCAAAAACTAGGAGGGAAAGCCTTCAAGGAAAATACCCAACATGAACCACTGACCTCCACACCTGCACACATGAGCAAATGGATGTGTGTGTGTGTGTGTGTGTGTGTGTGTGTGTATGTGTGTGTGTGTGTGTGTGTGTGAGAGAGAGAGAGAGAGAGAGAGAGAGAGAGGGAGAGACAGAGACAGAGACAGAGACAGAGAGAGAGAGAGAGATTTGGCTTACAGACTGTGCTCCACCTAACCCAATGATGAATGTCTACCACTGGAAAGTTCAAGAATCCGGTAATTGTTCAGTTCGTGAGGCTGGATGTCTCTGCTGGTCTTCAGTATACACTGGAATCTCAAAGAAGTAGAGTTTAATGCCAGAGAAGGAATGAAGTTTCTGGAGAAGGCAAGGGCAAACAAGCACAGAGCTGTCTCTTAAAGGGGGAAAAGTTGTCTTCAAATGATAGGACATCAAAAAGATGTCTTCAAATCCCAAAGGATTCCTCCATGATTCACCTATAGGGCCCTGTCAGCGGCTCCAAAGAGCATTCCTGTCTGCTGGATCGTGTGGTCTCAGTGATGGAGAACGGTGCACAGCACCCTGGACACGTGGAGCACTCATCTCCTGTCCCTGGCTCCTCTCAAAGCTAGCGGCTTTGGGTCCTGCTTTTAGACAAAGAACTACAGGGAAGTAATGACTGGTGGGAGAAGGAGAATTAGTCTCTCGCAGGAATGGGGCCCATTATTGGTTGCCCAATGCAAAGTGGTCAGTATTGAAACGGAATACTCACAAAAACCAAAAACACTCTCAGCAAAATATATGTGTATACAATGTATATTATATATGTATATATACATGTATGTTTGTATATATTTATTGCTTGATATATTATATTTATATTTGTATTTATTATGTATTATATACTTATATATGATATATTTATATATCTGGATATATTAATATATATGTATGTACACAAAATATGTGCATGTGACTGTAACAGTAATAATCAAAGAAACAGAGGCATCAATTTGAGAGTTGTGGGACATAGGACAGGTTTGAAACGGTAGTTTGGAGGGATTTCTGGGGGAGAAAAGTGATGTAATTCGACTTCAATTAAAATATACTGACTTTTTAGTTTTAAGAAAAGAAAAATAGAAACTGGAAATAGGGCGATGTGATCTGAGGATGATCTGATTGGTAGCTTGGTATAACCTTGCTGGGTTACAAATGAAAGAGATTCGGGCGAACTAGGAAAGGAGACGCATGGGAAACTGATTCTTCTTTGAAATCTCCTTCAAGGATACATCCCTGCCTTGGATTCCAGAGCTGGCAGATACTAAAGCCATGCTGGTAATGCCACTGGATTTTAGGCAGTTGGTCTAAGTAGCTAAGGGGAATAGATGTCTCCTCTAAGAAACGCATTGCTTATTTTAGAATGAATCTTACAAGGTAGACGATGGAAAAAGTAAACTGAGGTCAGCACAAAGTCAAATCCTCAGGACCTGCAGTGTGTGGCTGTATCCTCTGCTTTGGGCTGTGGTGTCTGCAGCTTTAACATCTGTGCCATTAGGGACAAATGGTTTTCAGGCTGTCTGATCTTTCAGTTTTGCTATGGAATGATTGTGGAGACTTTTCGTCCGGACTTGAAAGTGTGGTTCATGGCCACGCCCACTAACAAATCCCTCATAGGTAATCACTGTTCTCGATGTCTTATGTGTATTCTAGACATATCTAATGAAATTTAAGGCAAACATCAGGTACTCATAGTTTACACAAGAGATGACATTTTGCTTACATCATACTGCATCTAACTTTATTACTTAAACATTTATTGTGAAAAATTTTCTCTATCTGCATTTATCAGTCCTTTTATTATGTTTATTTATTCTACCTGTGTAGTTATTATTATTATTATTATTATTATTACCCATAATTTAATCTTAGGGCAAAATGCCATTGACTATTTTCTTTTCCAAACAGTGATGGAGTGAATGCTCTCACTCGAAAACAATTTTTACATTTTTGTAATTAGGTATGCAGGAAAATGTACCAGAAGGATTATTGTTAAGTCACAGCATTTGTAATTCTGGCTAATAGATATAGGAAATAGAGCTAAGATGTTCCCTCAGTTGGACTTCATCTATAAAGGGGGCCTAATGATAATCACGCGTCACAGACTGGTTTTTAAGACTCAAGTAAGTATCTGTAAAGCAGTTAGGATTAAACAAGCTCTGCTTCTTATTAATTTTTATGTTAAGCAATATCAGGCTTTAAATTGCAAAGGGGTAGTCATAAGATTTTAATCTAGAACACAAATGTTGCCATAAAATTCCATAAGTGCTAACCTGGGATCAACACATAGAATACTTCAATAATTCACCTGGTATGCAAGTCGGAATCCTTTGAAATTAGAATATTTATGTGTCAATTATTTGCTTCTAACATGTTAAAGTGGGCTTTGCTCTAAAATGTGCTAACTGCTTTTTAACACACACACACACACATATTATATATATATATGTATGTATGTATATACAGTCCATAAATTGTCATTCTTCCACTAAAATAACTAATAGGGGACTTTAATTCAAACAGCTCAGGTTAAAAGTTGTCTAAGAAAGAAGGGTAGCCAGCCTAGTCTTTTCAGGTGTTTTATAGCCATTACCATGGTAGAAGATGTCTTCCAACATCAGAAGTTAACAAAAAATTCAACTGGAAAATAGTCCTAACTCAAATAAAAAAAATCACTTCTCCCCTGGAATTGCTTCCATCAAATAATTTGAAATGGCTAAAATTTACACAACCACCCTACCTTGCACATTGATACATATTGCTGTCTATTGCCTTGAAGTGTTTGTGGTATAACTATTGTTATTATATCATACAAATATTAATATTTATTCCTATGCTGCATGTGCTGCAGTTTTAGGGTTCAGAAAACATATACAAATCATACATACATAATAAAACACATATGACTAGAATTAGAACCTTCCCAATTTTTCCTTTAGTCCCTTTGTTTAAGTTACAAAAGGAAACCATGTGGGTTTTTTTGAAGTATACACCAGCCCAGGATTTAGGAGTCAGGGTTAGCACGCAGCTGGTTGCAGAAGGTAGAAAAGAACCGTACTGGAAGGGCTGAGCTTTTCACAGATCCTGCAGCAAGAATTACAACCAGCTTTCGTGAAGATCTCCAAAAGTAACTTTATCAGCACATCATCTACTTCTAGTTGGGAGACTCCTGCTGCCATCTCTAGACTTCTTCCCATAAAACAGATTTTAACAGAATTATATTTTCATATGCTTTTGAATGCTACAGTGCATCTTCCCAACTCCTGAAACTTACACAAGTTAAGAGCAATAACTTTATAGACTTCAACACAAATAATTCTATAATGGAGAGAATATCAGCCTGCAAAACAGCCGTGACCTAAGGCACCAGGCTACACCAATCACATTTTTTTTTGCAATGTGATTATGTTAGTTTTGCAGTGCAACTACGTTAGCAACTTTTCTGTTCACTATGACCAGAAACAGGAAGTAGGAAACAATTTTAGGGAGAAGTTTGATTTCTCATTGCTTGAGCCATTTTTAGGTAAATATTAATTTGAGCAGCTGTGTACATCACTGTGTTTTAACTCTTGCTTTCAATTTGTTAGGTACCAACATACAGACAGAATGTCTGGTCTTATAGTACTTCTAGTCTTTTTGAGGAATCATCGAGCTGTTTTCCATAGGAGCAAATGTTTTGCTTCCCCACCAGCAATTCACAAACATTTCTGTTCTCCATGTTCCTGTCTTTTGAATAATAGCCCTCTGGGTGAGCCTGGAGAGACTGTACTGTTGTTTTAACACAACCCTTTATAAGACACAATTTCGAAGTATCACAATTCTGGAGCCTGATATCACCCAAGCTCCAGGAGAAGCTGTGCTAGGCTATAGGCCACTCTCTGTTTCTTGGTAACATCAGCTCTTCTGGACTGTGCAGCATAAGGGTGAATCACATCTGCAGGAGGACAGATCATGCTGCCTCTCATATCCAGAAGGGGTGGACACCTCATTTTCTTTTCCACAAGCTCAAACTATTCTATTATCCCATTCTCTTATCAGAGCTGAGATATGGCAGGAAAGCTATGGACTGACAGGGGTAGGGGCTAGCAATTACTAGGTGCCAAGTTACCAATTAAATATAAGATATCTGAAGTTGGACATTTCTGGTTTCGTTGGAGACTCAATTGTATCATGTGATTCTTCTTTTTCTTTTTCTTTTCTTTTTTTGGAAACTGTGTTATGAGAGGATGTTTTGTTGAAGCAGACATGTGAGAGATGTTTTGCTGAAGCAGACACTTGAGAGAACTTGTGATGTTTGTAAAAAATATGAGAACCTAACAGACAGTGAGCGATGTTCTTGCATTGGTTTGTCGTACAAGGCTTTGCTAGTCTTTGCTGACAACACTCTTGTATTGGTTAGCCTTGCAAGGCTTTGCTGGTCTTAGGTGATCTTTGCTTGTTATTGTGTAGAAAGAAATGCACCAAAGAACTTCTCATGGTTCCTGCTGCTTCTTGCTGCTTTCATGGACTCGTAACAATTTGGCAGAGCCTTGAGGTTTCTTCTGGATTGACCCACTGCTACTGAGTTGTGTATGGTGCTTGCCAATTGAACTGGACTGCAGAGACTCATTTGCATTTGGAATCACCCCCAAAGAACTACTTCTAAACAGGTCCACATCCCTTATTTTCTATTAACCTTCTTCTCTCATACCTGGAGTCTGAAGCATTTAAGAACCCTTATTGAAGTTGGTTTGGAAAAAAAATACTAAGCCTTACAGATACATAGTTAGCTTTGAATTTCAGGAAAAATTAACAACTAAATAGTTACTTTGGGTATTTTAATTTGTTTACCATTAGCACTGGAAGGCAGAGCTTTCTAGAAGCCAATGCATCTATGCTGAATTTTAAACATTCAGAAGAAAGTCTTAGGAAAGGCTGTCATTACTGCTGTGTGTGACAAGGCTGCCTTGATTCTGCAGATGACACAAGAAACCCTGGTAAAGTTGTACTTGAACTGATGAGACCGAAGAACACTATCAGGCATTCAAAGATGGCCTGCCATCTTTGTGCATCTCAATGAAATTCTGTAGAGTTAGAAAGGCCAATCTGAAGTCGTGAAGATTTACTTGGGTCTTCCACATACTATCGATGAGATTTTAATGCATTTATTCACCACAAAAAAGAGGGGGAAATAAGGTATGAAGTTGAAATTAGAAAACCTACCTTTAACTCCACTTTCACAACTCTAGTCCATTTGCCTGCATTCCACCAGCCTTCCCTATCTAGTAATATTACCACTCCTTGGTCTCTTCGCTAAATGTTTACTATACCCTCATTTCAGTTGTTCATGTATGAACTTGTGTTTATATATGCCAGAGTCCACATATGAGGGAGAACATTTTTTTTCTCTTTCTGAGAGTGGATGACTTCACTTAATATTACAAGTTACAAGTCCATTCTTTTGAAGACTTCTCTTTTTCTTTGGAGCTGAATAATATTCCATTTTGGTGCCCATATTGTGACCTACAGAGGTGACAGCAGATCAGTGTGTGTCCATCCTATGCTCCCTTAGGCAACGGTCATTTTTGAGTAGAACTCTGGCAACAGGCTAAAGTCTGCATTCCTTTCTATTGTCTGTTCCCCTTTCTGATGTGGTTGAATTAACATTGAGTGGATATTTGGTGCCACGCCACCGGAAGAACTCTGGATGTGATCAACTTTTCATGGTGTGGCAGACATTGCTATTGCCATAAAGATATTACTTAGAGTATCTGGACTACTTTGAGCAATAATCATAAAACATAAGTGGGCAACTTACAATGCCTGTGCCCAGCCTCTGGAAAGCCAGCTAGGACAATAATCATGCTCAGTCCCCAATCATGTGCAATTTGACCCAAGTTGTTACTCCTGGAAACTGAGCTGGCAGAAGCAATGCTGGCAGAACAGCAGATGCAGGGACAGTGGCTGATAGCTGGCTTTCGCTATTTGTAAGTTGAACAGCTTGCTGTAGAGGAATCTGAGAGCAGAGGAGCAAGACCATTCCCAGAAACAAAGAGAAGTTACCATTACCGAGAATTAACAAACTCGTGAAACCTAGATGGATTTTGACATTCATACTCACAATGATTTCCCTCATACACATTGCATCCTTCTCTTACTCTGCTAGTTTGAGAGAGTTCTATTTTATCCAGCCTTGGTGAGAACCCAGGTCCACATTATTAAAACCCTAGTTACATTCACAACATCAGATGTATATTGTCATAGAAAAGAGAACTTCATAGAGTGGGAAAAACCAAAGAGCCTGGAATCTGGAGATTCCCCATTCCCTCATTGTGTGAGCATGGACAATGTTTCTGGCCACTCAAGATCTCAGTTTCTTGGTTCACAAGGTAAGCATAAATATGTTTGTAATATCTATTTCATGGAAGGAAGATAGATACAAGTTATATATATCAGAGTGTTTTAGAAGATATAATAACATATCAACACAAGTCATCATTATTAACTTTCTACACTTTGACCAGAATCAGAACAGATTTATAGTCTGGTCTTTTTACTGGTATTTCCAAGGGCTGTTCAGGTGACTCCATTGATCATCCTCAGATATGCTAAGGCTGGCATGGGACCAGAGGTCATGTGCAGCTTTCCACATCTTATGCCTCATATCTTGTCGCTCACCTAGCTTTTAAGGTGTCTGTGGGCAGGAATTCTGTGATACGTAGATGTGCTTCGTGCTTGGAACCAACACAATGTCGGTGCTACCAAATAATTGCTGAGAGCATATCTGTCTGGAAGGAAGGAATGGGGTGTGTGTGTGTGTGTGTGTGTGTGTGTGTGTGTGTGTGTGTCTGTGTTGGGGGTGTGTGAGTGGGGGCGGGGATTGATCATCCTGGGAAACTTCACCTCTTGTAGGCATTCCAGACACTTCAGTTCTCTGTGACCCTTCTCAGGATAACTGAACAACAGGAGATGTATTCCTTTATTCATATCCACAATGGATGCAGTGTATGAGTCTGTCACTGACACCTCTCACGGGCGCAGCATAAAGTGAGTGTAACTGATGCTCCCAGCTGGGTGAGTGGTTGTCTTAAAGTCTCAGTGATCATATATTTACCAGTGTGTCTACACCTAGGACACTTGCCTGGTACTGATCAGGAGAAAACAAAATTCTACATTGATTTTGTTATTGTTGTTTTCTTTGTTTGTTTGTTTGGGGAGCAGAGTAGAAGGTCTAGATTTTAATATCTGGAATTTTTAAAATGTTTCGTTATGGAAGCACACTGATATACAACAGCAAACCTACCGTCAGGCACCTTTCTGTTCTTTAACCGGGACGGTTGGCCTATGCATCAAGAGCTTCCAGGATTTTAAGCTATAACATGTCAGCCTTCTTGAAACGGGGTTGATGTTTGAGAAGGGTAGATGTTGGTTTCTACTGTTTATCACTTACACAGCTTCTAAAGAATGACACACCTAGGATTGGGGATTTAGCTCAGTGGTAGAGCGCTTGCCTAGCAAGAGCAAGGCCCTGGGTTCGGTCCCCAGCTCTGAAAAAAAGAAAAAAAAAAGAATGACACACCCATTAAGGACTTGCTGTATATCTCCATAGACCTGCTAGGGTGACGTGCACTCTCAGGAAAGCTGGACGTACAACGGTCGTCAGTAAACTGTGGCCATCAGTCAAATTTGCCTGCCAACTTATTGTTCATATAAAATTTAATTGATCATTCATTTGCTTATTGTCTATGTCTACTACTGCTGGCAACAGCAGAGTTAGTTACAATAGAGCTGCCTGGACTGCACGCCTGAAATATTCACTATGAGGTCCTTCATGGAAAAAGTGCCAGTGGCCATAAGAAATGGGATGTGAAGTTAAATGTGCGATTCCCTGTCAGGTTATTAGGTGTTTCGGGACTTCATAAAGGTCTACTTTTATCTTAGTTTTCTTTTCTATTGTAGTCAGAGTTTCACTGTGTACTCCAGGCTGGCCTGGAATTCTCTATCCTCCTGCCTGAGCCTCACACATACTGGCACTCCCCTTGACTCTTGATTTCATTATTCCTTTCGATTACTCATCATCAAGCCTTAGTTCTCTCTCTTCTAGAGTAGGAGACTAGTGGTACCCAGTTCACTGGGTCAGGGTGAAGAAGAAGGAAATGAGCCAATGAAATGGCCTCCACTCAAATTCCTAACCAATGTCCTGTGCCCTCTCCAACAGAAGGGAAAGATGCAGTGATTAGAGGATGCTAAGGTGGTCAGGGGCTGGAAATGTCGCAGGGCTTCTTGTGGGAGGAGTGATTGCTATATGTTTTGAAGAAAGTGTGAAGGCTCCCAGCCTTGGATGCTCTCACCCAAAGCCATAAGGAAGAGCTCAGCCAACCCTGACTCGTTCCAGTGAAGACTCCACCCCCACCTTGAGCCACATCTGCACCACGTGTTGACAGGCCAGAGCAGTTTTTTCTTGCTAGTTATTCACTTGACCCAGAGAAGTAAGTGTCTCTAATTTCAATCTGTGCTTTCTATCACTAAGATAAACTCGTAATGATCTGCCAATAAGACGCAATTATAGCACCTGCCGAGGTCAATATTCAATCAGCAGCCCCATTCTGAGTGCTGCTTCGATCATTTGGTCAAAAATTTCCTCTCTTCAGATGCTTTGTAAACCCATGCTTATTGATCTGGAGGTTTAAGGGTTTACAATTGGGGTGTGATTTCATTTTTAATTCAATTTTTTAAGTGGCATTTCTCATTCTGGCCAAATAGGAGTCTCTCTTGGGAAACTCCCAGGCACAGGAGACCAGAGCTGGCCTTTTCTTACAGGCCTTCTAACCTCCTGTATCCATCCAGGCAGAGTCAGATTCTAAAGCATGATGGATAGATAGGAGGAGGGTTACGGACAAGGGTTTGAGGGAGATCAGGAACTCACCCTGGCAAGTCCCTAATGAATGTGTTTGTCTGACCAAACACTTTAATTCTTGGTGGGAGCCAGGGCTCAGTGGAGACTAGCTTGCCTCACACATGCAAGTGTCCCATACCCCACACTGAAAGAAACAACATGTCAAAGAAAATGCTGTTCCTTTTCTAGTCTTCTCCTGTGTGTTTGCTTGCCCTGTCTGCTTTTGTCTTTCCCCTCCTGCTCTCTTAGAATTTTATCTGGAAACTTTTCTCTCTTTCTTTGGCATTCCCAAGTAAACTAGTAAACCCCTTGTAGATAACCAAATCAAATCATTGACTTTTGCTCCAGTCATGTCCTTGGGAACAGCAGCCCTGGTCACCATACTAGGGCTCTGTCTAGTTCCTAGGAGTGAAGTTTGTCTGAGAAGAAGATGGATGGCTTGTCAAGAGTGAAGCCCATCGACATGAAGAGCAGTGTTCCACTGAGCCTGGGTTTCTAACTGGTTGCCAATCATGGTAACATACCACATGTTTAGTTTACCTCCCTCTTCTCCCTCTTCACCTCTCCTCCTCTTACTCCTCCTGTTCCCCTCCTCCATTTCTCTCCCTGTATAACAGAATTTACCTATAAATTTAACTTAAGCTAAGTTCAAAGGTAAACTTTCCCCATGGGTTTTAATCTAGATTAGTCAATCAAGATTTACAATGAGAGAATTGGAGAGTACCTGTTGCAGGCTCTTCTGTGAAACAGATTTTTTCTTACTTTTATGTCAAAATTTTAAATCTTTAAACTTGGTATGGTGGCCCATGTCCTTAATCTCAACACGCAGGCTGAGGCAGGTAGGTCACTATGAGTTCACAGAAAGCCTGGTCCATATAGCAAGCTCAAGGTCAGCTAAGGCTATCCAGACAGACCCTGCCTCAGCACTGCATGTATAAAACACAATATATAAAACACGCTACATTATTTTAAATAAAATTCTCATGGACTTTAGTTTCGTAAATTACATCGTATCTTCAACTTAGAACACACAGAGGTCCTTATTTATAGTACTCTATCTAATGTAGTCTAATGTGAATAGATCCCATTAATAAGGAATGATTGAATAAGGCCTTATATCAGCATTTTTCTTTTTAATGCACTAAGATGTGAGTAGAAATACCAGGCGCTATACTGCACCCCTGTGCAGCACATGAGAGATGGCTGATGAGTTCTTTGCACTCATTCCAATTTGGTGAGTTCTGAGGTAGACATAAAAACTTTGTAAATGAATAAAGATTGCTTATGAGAAAGGACTTTCTAAACGTACACATAGAGGAACACTCCTCCATTGTTGGTGGGATTGCAGACTGGTACAACCATTCTGGAAATCAGATGCCCAAAAGATGCCCCAACATATAAAAAAGACACGTGCTCCACTATGTTCATCGCAGCCTTATTTATAATAGCCAGAAGCTGGAAAGAACCCAGATGCCCTTCAACAGAGGAATGGATACAGAAAATGTGGTACATCTACACAATGGAATATTACTCAGCTATCAAAACAATGACTTTATGAAATTCATAGGCAAATGGAGGGAACTGGGAAATATCATCCTGAGTGAGCTAACCCAATCACAGAAAGACACACATGGTATGCACTCATTGATAAGTGGCTATTAACCCAAATGCTTGAATTACCCTAGATGCATAGAACAGATGAAACTCAAGACGGATGATCAAAATGTGAATGCTTCACTCCTTCTTTAAAAGGGGAACAAGAATACCCTTGGCAGGGAAGAGAGAGGCAAAGATTAAAACAAACACAGAAGGAACACTCATTCAGAGCCTGCCCCACATGTGGCCCATACATATACAGCCATCCAATTAGACAAGATGGATGAAGCAAAGAAGTGCAGGCCGACAGGAGCCGGATGTAGATCTCTCCTGAGAGACACAGCCAGAATACAGCAAACACAGAGGCGTATGCCAGCAGCAAACCACTGAACTGAGAATAGGACCCCTGTTGAAGGAATCAGAGAAAGAACTGGAAGAGCTTGAAGGGGCTCGAGACCCCATATGTACAACAATGCCAAGCAACCAGAGCTTCCAGGACTAAGCCACTACCTAAAGACTATACATGGACTGACCCTGGACTCTGACCTCATAGGAAGCAATGAATATCCTAGTAAGAGCACCAGTGGAAGGGGAAGCCCTGGGTCCTGCTAAGACTGAACCCCCAGTGAACGGGATTGTTGGGGGGAGGACGGCAAGGGGGGGAGGATGGGGAGGGGGAACACCCATAAAGAAGGGGAGGGGGGAGGGGGATGTTTGCCCGGAAACTGGGAAAGGGAATAACACTCGAAATGTATATAAGAAATACTCAAGTTAATTAAAAAAATAAATTAAAAAAAAAAAAAGAAATCATGGAGACAGACTGGAGAAATACTGCAAAGACAGAGATCTGAGTTCAGATCCTCAACACCCAGGTAAAATCTAGGCACAGCATGTGATAAGCACAGTAGACTGTACTTACAATTCTAGACTGCAGTGCTGGAGAAAGGGGGGTCCTTAGGATTCACAGAACCGAATCGATGAACTCCAGGATCTGTGAGAGCCTCTGACTCAAAAAACAAGCTAGAGATTGACTGAGGAAAACACCCAGTTGACCTCTGACTTTCATGTACACACGCATGAACGCACACACAGACACACGTACACACCGCACATGCAAAATAAAACTAAAACAACTTTGCCTACACCCTTCAAGAACTGTGCAGATGTGCAGAGAAGCATCTGGTGTTGTATCCTCCCCAGGGCCAGATTCTCTTACGGGGAGAGCTAGGATAATGAAGTTTTTTTTTGGAGGCAGCTGGTGACAGGACAGTTCTAGGGTTGTTGCTTGTGGTCACAATCACTTTGTCTTTATTTCTCTTGAGAATAAAGTCTCATTTGGGGTCACTTGTCTGATCACTCTTCTGTCAATCCACAAATGGTTTAGATTGTGCTAATCAGAGAAGTTTCCAGCAGATGACTCCTCTACCTCGTTTCTGATACTTTTTGAACATGCATGTTTTTCTTTGCACCTTGTTGCCTTAACAAGCACCAAAACAAAAGGCAACTTGGGAAGGAATGAGTTTATTTTGGCTTATATTTTTCAGTCCATCACCAAAGGAAGTCAGGTCAGGAGCTCAAGCAGGGCAGGAACTAGAAAGCAGGAACTGGAACAGAGACAACAGAGAAAAGCTGCTTAGTGATGTAGTCTCCAAGGATTGTTCAGTCTTATACAAAGCAGGCTCACCTGCCCAGGGATGGTACCAGCCAGAATAGCCTGAGCCTTTCCATAGCAATCATTAATCAGGAAAACCTCCCACAAACTGGCCTAGGGGCAATCAATGAACATAATTCTTTAATGGAGATGTATCTAGCTAGAGTTAAGTTAACAAAAAAACTAACCAGCACATTGAGTTCTTGCTAGACTTTTAAAAATTTCATAGCAAAGAAGGGTTAGACTTGGAGATCCCAGTCAGGGTCTGTGTTGAGCCTCCTAGTACAATTTGCATGACTGAAAAGAAAGGACCATTCAGCTTCGCAGCTCCAGGGTGAGGACAAAAATGTCCCCTGAACACATCTCACTCAGGACAATGGGGGCCAAAGCAAAGGATCCTGTGGGCAAAAACACACATGTCCTATTGTTTGCAAATTTTAAAATACTCTCTCTTTCCTGTGCAGTTATCCTTCTCTTGAAAGGAAAATGATCCATTATCTTCTCATGTAACAATCTCTGGGTAGAGGTTTAGGGAAAATGTGTTTCTGCCTCATTCAGGGTCTATAGCCCCACCCTTCCTCCACACCTAACAAAGAATCTTCAGACTTCTGGTGTATTGGTCACAGAATAAACGCTCCCATGGATTCCTGTCTTTGCAAGGGTTAAGTCCCTAAGAAAACAAATGAGGACCTGGGCCTCTCTAGGGTTGTGTTTGTTGTCCTCAATGTTCACTGGAGAACAAAGAAGCAATCCATTTTCAAAGTGTCTTTTGGTTTTACCTTGTATGTTCATTTTGATAGTTCTCCCGTCTTGTTCCCACATCCCAAATCACACAGTTGCTCCCTCTCTAAAGGAAAGAGGCATTGCAGAAATGATAGGAGCATTTTCCACTTTTAAAGCACACAATGAGAACTGACTCCAAGTCAGTTAGTGTGTTATCTGGCTCTATGCATTCTCTCTCTCTCTCTCTCTCTCTCTCTCTCTCTCTCTCTCTCTCTCTCTCTCTCAGATAATGCTCAGAGCTGAGGTTCAGCAAGGATATCCACCTTGTCCAGGGTCACATTGCTAGTGTTCATTATCATTAGATGAGCCACTAGTTACTAGATTAGCACAAAGTTAAAGGGTCTTTCTTTGACTCAAACAGCATATCAAGTGGACAAGCCTGACCAATTTTTGTACCATATAGACTAGAGACTATGTAGCATTTTGCAGACAGGCCGACTAGGAGTCCCACTCCCATCTCATTCAACTGTAAAACTCTTTGGAATTTTACTGCAGCGGAATGGATTCTAAAACACACGCTGCTTTAGCCATTGTTAGCCTCTGGTGCCAGCACTGCCCCTCTCCCCCTCCCTCTGCATGCCTTTACTAGAGATCCTTGGTTAGCTCCAAAGAGAAGCGGCATTTGAACAGACCTTCTTGTCCCCTTTTAGATGCCTGAGCTATTAATTAATTTTCATTGTAAAGAAATGGGAGCTCCCATGTGTCCATAGTTCTTGGGCTGTGATATTCTTTTGTCGGAGAGCACTGGGGCCCATTGTTCAAACTCCTCTCTTGTTCACACTGAATTTTTCATGACAGTGCATATTTATTATGTGCCATCCAGATTTGGAGTCCTGTTTACTGGGATTTGGGACAGTTGCAGAGGAAAGTGGTTCCACAATGACATTCTCAAACAAGGCTGTTCCAAACGAGCCTTCTGTGTTCGAGTGGGATTTTCTAGTGCAGATGCTAAGGGCAGGGAAGAGTGTTCACTGCAAGGATATTAATCTTTTCTCCCAGGGAAAAGCAGCAACGAGATGGATCACTGGGTGTTTACCTAGCACAGAGCATGTAGTACACACTCATCTGTCTTCTATTCAGCCTCCTTTCAGAGGGACATTATAGGCTAGCCCCACTCTTGTGATGGCAAATATCACCAGTGACAGCTTTGCAAGTGGCTTTAAGAGCTTGTCAGGAAACTAATCAATGCAGCTCTTCACAAAGGAATCTACTTGATCAATAGCACCAAGAAACCCCAGACCTAACAAACAGATCACATAAGAGCTGTCGTGATCAATAGAAGTCACAAGGAAAATAAATTCTTAGGGCTGTTTCAATGAATATGTCATAAGTGCTTTGTGTGGATGGCCTTTTCTCTGAGAGTTTCCAAAACACAGCAAAGCCATAATGGGACTGATTGTACACAGGCAGCCACAGGTTAACTCACACAAGGACCTGAGACAAAAGAGACAGGCAGGGTTCACTGAAGAGAAATAACTCCAATTTTGAAGGAAATGTATTCAAGTATGTCCTATTTCTCCTCACTAATTAGATTGCGAATGTGTTCTTGGAGTTTGTTTTGGCATATTAGAACAAAGGGTATGGTTTGAGCATGAGAGCACCGATAAATTCATTTTTGAGCTCATCACCACTCCTCAAGTTTCTCATGCTGTTAAGCAGAGGTCGACTATCCAAACATCTGTCTTCTCCCACCCTCAGGGTTCTCAGAGAAATTCTACATTTAAATGTAGTAAAGAGATTAGGAGATGTTGAAATTACTACAAATTCAAATTTACTCACAGAAGTAACAGTAACACATTGAGACATTCATTGTTCTTCTTTTCCCGACTCCAAAGAGTTTGTCAGTTATCTTGTTTCTTAACAGATTGCTTCACAGTGTAACGACTTAAAACAATTATTACTTTATTTATAGTTGAGTCTATGAATCTCATCGGTTTTGCAGGGATCAGAGGTCAGTTGGTTTGACAGAGGTAATGTGTCTTCAGTGACCTGATGGCCCAACAGTACCCATGTCAAAAATGGCCACAGTCCACACCTGGGAATTGATCCTGGACTCCTTGCATATTTTCTCCTCTTTAGATGGACTACCTTGGGCCTTTTTGAATTGTGGCCCCTTACTGCAAGAGGATTGAAGCCAAATCTGCTAAGATTATGAAGACTCGTGTGGAAGGATTTTAATCTAGCTATGTTGCTGATCTAGCTGGAATTCAGACATGCCCTAAGCACAGATATTTATTCTGTAAAATTAGTTTGTAGAAGGAACCACCCATGTTTGAAAGTGATGTCTAATTTAGAGGCAGACAAAATGATGAATCAAAGAAAGATTGGATAGAATAGAATATACTCAACTCTCATGAAAGAGAGAGGAAAGAGAGGTGACTTAAGAGAGAGTAGCACCAAGAAAGGGAAGGAGAAAGGGCAGTTGTATTGAGACAGAGGGTGGTTACAGAGAAAGGACAAGTTAGACCCACGTGAAGACAGAATGAACCAAAGAATGAGAAGGAGCCAGAAGATTGAGACTTATTGCCAAAGTTAGTAGGAGGCCAAGCAGAGCAATTCAATCAGAAGCTGAAGAAATCCTGTTTGAGTCAGTCAGTGTGGAGAGGAGTTTTGAACCAAAACAGAATTGACAAACCAGCCAGGAGTTCAGAAAGAGCTAGAAAGGGTGAGTTTTTTCAGCAGTAAGTTTCATAGGCTGAAAACCTTCTAGGCCTAGATAAGATTGTACAGAGGCTAGAAGATTCCAGGACTAGGGCTAGGCAAGCAGAAGGAGGCACTGGCCTTTACAAGGACAATTACATCAGGGGGATAAAAGATGCAGTTACAGCTCGCCTCAAGAATCAAACAATGCTATACCACTATGTTTTAGTGTTCAGAATGAGACACAGGATGAGCCTACATGGAAGGGGAAGAGATTGGCTCCAGTTCTGGCTGCAGCAGCAGCAAAAATCACACTATAAAGAGTAGAGTGGAACAGATGAAAAGATAACCCTGCTGTCCTCACAAAACTCCTTTGACACTCTTTTCTTCTAATCCCTCTCCCATGACCCATTCAAATCAAGGGAGCTGACTTTCTCTGACCCACAAATGAGCTCTTATGGCAGGAAATGAGTAAGAGAAGAACAAGTGAGTCTTTCTGAGGGTGTTCTGCTTAGAGGGCTTCAGAGGCAGGAAGACACTAGGCACAGTTAATAGGCCGGAATGAAACCTTGAGTCAGCTCTTCCATGGGTTGTGGCTGGGCTCACTTTTGGGGGGAGAAACAGAGAGATGGGTTCAGATAACTGGAAAAGGGGCCTGTAACAAGTTCTCAGGTGATCACAGTCCATTGTCACGAAAGAGACAAAATAAATCCCCTAATGGAAAACATAAAGCCCCAAAGTGCAGGTGCCATGAATCAAAGGGGAGACAGAGACCTACGTGAAGCAATGGAGGACGAGATATCTGCATGGTTAGGAAGTGCAGAGGACGGTAGGAGCCTTCCCATGATGCCCCTGGGGATCAAAACCTTGTACCTACAGCCTCTCAGCCAATACCTGTGAGTGTCCCTAGGGAGGCCATAAGGGCCACTGTGGCTGAGCTATGTTCTCATTACCTCGCTGAGACAGAGATTCCATGTTTGTATATCTTGGTGTGTTGGTTATTTTTACGTTGCTGTGAAAGTTTTTTTTTTTTTTGGCTCTTGTTTCATAGCACTGTCTCCTTTCTCAACAGCGGGGAAGACAAGGGGGAGTCCATGATGGCAGGAGCCTGTACAGAAGTTTCTTCCCTCACAGTAGACCAGAGGCAGAGAGGCCTAACCCACAAGCAAGACCTTCAACAGTTCATCCCTAGTGACTTTTTTTCTGCCAGTTAGGCCCCACCTCCTAAGGTTTCCACAACCTACCAAAACTGTGCCATTGACAGGCCACTACATGGTATGGAGGATATTTCACATTCAAAGTATAACATGTGGTTCATTTCATGATGAGCTCTCTCGGACTATGCAGTGGAAGTTTTGTGAAAAATGATGCTAGAGGAATTCTGAGTAAAAAGTAGTAGACAAAGCTTCTTCCAGGAGGAAATGCTCGGTTTCATAAGTACCTGGAATTTGGTATGTGTTTACTCTTCTCATTTAGCTGAAGAGAATTAGATTCTTCTAGAATCCAAGGGTAAATATTCACCCTTCCACTCCACACACACGATGACAAATCAGACAGTGTTCATCCTGTGATAACTGGTTCAGAAGTTCAGTTCGTGTTCTCCTTGCTCATTTACTCAAATTGAATATTTTTGAGGATCTGTTATGGACCAGGCAATGTGGAAATACAATGACATTGAAAAAAAACAACATATACATGACATTTCACTGTTCAATGGTCTACGAAGAGTTACTTAACAAAAATCTCTCATAGGTTCCATTCTAGGAGATGAGCTTGTGGTCTTAAATGGGTCTGACTAACCTATGGGAAGGTGTTACCACAGGCTTACCATAGGGAACCTTTGAACAGCCCTCACTATGACCTTCCCAGGACAAATCAGAGCCAAGTGGCTCATCTCTGGCAAGCACTTCCATTTTTTATCTAAAACTAAGGAAACAAACAAGCAACAGAAAATAAAAACCAGAGCAAATTACACTACCGAGAATGTTCTATACTTTTTAATCCCTTAAACACACCCAGTGTCTGGCGTTTTCTGATTCTGAGCCCATCTCACTTCCCAAGTGAGGGTCCCCTTGGAGGTTGGTCAATGTCAAAACATTTCTCATCACCCACAAAAATCAAGCAATCTTGATTTTTGTAGTCCTGTTAACACCTTTCAAAACTTTGTAATCTCATGGGTATAATAGATGCTGATCTGATGGCAATGAGTAATTATGGCTCAATCATGAAAACAATGACATTCTCCAGTTTTGTTGGGGTTTGAGGCATGCCCTTGTCATTTATAACGACCCACAAATGGAAGTGGTTGCTACAGAGCTTGTGGAATTTACCCTCAATGCATCAGTATATTTTATGACCTTTGTTTAACCCCACTCTGAGCCTGATGAAAACTTGTAATTCTTTTTCCTTTTAACTTTCAGAGAAACCCAGCAGTCAGCTGGAAAGAACCGGAACGCTGACATTTGTGAATGAGCACACAGCCTTCTCTCATTGATCATTTCTCTCCGAGCATCCTCTGAGAGCTATACATATACAATTCTCAGGGCAAAAATCTTTTCTCTGACAATGAACAATCTGTAGTTATATCCTGGATAAGCCCAGCTAGACTCAAAAATTGGTTACATGTCAGATAAGAGCTTGGAGGGCAACTTGGAATTTCTCAGGGATGTAAAATATCCCTTAGATGTAGACCAAAACAAAACAAGCAGGAGAAAACCAATCCATTAATCTGCCTGCTTGTCATCAGAAAAGCAACCTTTGAAAGTCTACAATATTTTGATTTTTCAAATAGTAAATCAAGAACAGAAGTCCTTGAAATAGTCAGCTTAGAGATTTGTGTGTTATTAACCTGGGGGTAGGCACCTGTGGGGAAAGCTTCCCACACTGAAATGCTCTTGGCTTTTATTTCTCTTGGCATTGAACTGCTAAATGCAGTCAAGTGCTAACTCTGAGGCTGGCAAAGGGGAGGCGATGCTCTTAGGAAGTGTTAGTTCCCAGGAACCATTCTTAAACACTTCCCAGACCTTCAAGATTTGGGTAGTTCTAATATATTAAGTACCTTGAGAAATTGGTAGGCCGAACTCTCCTGCCTTTGTTTTATCTACAACGAGGCCATTACAAAAGCAATGGGATGGGGTCTGGCTGGGGGAATGAATGTGTAGAATGGAAGTTATTATGAAATTTCATGGCGCAGAGATGTGTGTTCATACAAACATGGCTCTTAGCCTCAAGAGCAACTCCTTCTGGATGCTTGACCTAGGCCAAATATTCTTTCTGGTCAGCTTAAGCACAGTGAGGATGCTCACTTCATAAGATTTCTCTAAGAATAAAAATGACTACCCCTGGTAAAGTAATGTTAATAAGGTGTCAGAATATGAGGATTTAGTATCGTTTCTGTAGAGAAGCATGTACTTTAACAGCTGTCCACAGAGAAAACCTCTCATGTAAGAATGGAAAAATCCTCGTGTGCTACCAGAGCCAAAGACAAAGCAACAGATGTGCTTATGACTGTGGGACAGTGCACAAAAGACTGTTTATGAACATCACCACCCTCCACACTATCACAGTTGAATGCTAAGAAAGAGCACATAGGTCTCATTTTACCCATGGAAGAAAGTAAGAGTCTGGCAAGGAAATATTTGACTTCCACATTTATGTGCATTGCCCTAAACCCAGCTATTTTTCCATTCCTTACAAATTACTGAGGTAGTCAGCATGGCTAAAGGGCAAGGAAAGTTTTGGAACAGGGAGGAAAGGTAGACGCTCATAGAAACCAGGACTGGAAACTCGCATCCTGTTCACCACTTAATGTCACCTACTGCCCAGTAGGAATTCTCCAAGATAAAAGTATTTACACATGTCGTTCTGTATTGTTGGCTCCTTGAACATTTTCCTGTGGGCTAAAGCACAGCAGGCTTCTATAGATGGCTGCTGAGTGCACACACAAGGCCATCTTGCCTGGAACTTGGAGGGGGAGCACATTGAACATTTCAAGACACAACTCTGGACAAAACCAATTCAAGGCACCTAACATTTGTCTTGGCCATGCAGGATCAAGAGAAAGCACACAAATTTAACAGATTCCCTCATAGGTCTGAGAGAGAACAAGCTGAGAGCCTGTGTGTCCATACAGAACGCCCATGTGAGCCTCAGAACCTCTAATCACTTCCTAGTGATGGAATTTCTCTACCAGCACTACTCATTAGAAAATGAAGGGTAGGCCACTTCTTTATGTGAGCTGACAACAACAGAGACTTCAAGAGACTTGAAAAATCAAGGATATGACATTACAAAGGAACCTAATAGTCAGATACTGGACATCAGCTGGTGAATGGATAGACAAAATGTGCTATACTGAAACAAAAAAGATATTGACATGTTTCGCCATGTGTTAGCCTCGATGACACTGTGCTAAGTGAAAGTTGCCACAAAAGACCACATAGTCCATTTATATGAACTGCCTAGAATAGGTGCAAATCTGTACACTGGTGGATGTCTATAGCTAGGAGGACTGGAGGGAATTGGCAGTGACTACTCATGGTATGACATTTCTTTGTGGGCGATAAAATGTTCTGAAATTGTGACAGATATATGATTCCTAGAATATACTAAGTCCGCTGAATTACACACTTCAAGGGTATAAACCACAGGCATGTGGCATACATCTCAAAAAGGCTGTTACATTAAAATGATCCCAACAGCACTTGACACTGAGTGATACTGGCAATTAGTGCCCCTTAAATGATATGTACAGTGATATTTTTGCAACCCACCTTGTTCTAGTAACAGGAGATTGCATCCATCCACATGAGGTCCTTATCTCTAGGATGGCTACATGGATCGAGTGAGAGGGAATGAACTTGAGTGTAAAAAAAAAAAAATGCCTCTGACAATTTTTACCTGTAGCCTTCAAGTATGAATGCTTGTTTTATTTTCATTTTATTACCTACTTTTCCCAAGGATATGGAAATATGGTTTATGCTCAGCAAGGCTTCAAATGATAGTACTTATGAATTGGCAAGTAGATCTTTTTAGGGGGCACCATTGACCATGTGTAAAGAAGTGAGCAGGCTCACACTGGTTAAGGCTGATGAGAAATGCAATTTTCCCCTTGCATGGCCTGTTGGTACACCTGGGAAGAGCTAGCCTCTGTACCATAATATCTGTCTCCCCTGCTTTTTCCCTTCTTAAATGACTACCGAGGAAAACTCTGGAAGTAAAAGCTTTGACTCAGATTTCTGGAGTATAAAACCTACCTTGGTTCTTTCCATGGAGGAGATAATACAGAATCTCTACTCCTAGTTATCTCCAGTCCCTTGTATTTAGACCACTTTGGATGGATGGAGAAAGAGAAATCGATAGTCTGAACCATGTGTCAGACCTCTGCAGCAAAGAATAATCGATGACTCTATTCCGTGAACTCTCTCAGAGGAGCCATTCAGCTAGCACTCAGTGTATCTCCAACCATCCCCGTGTTCCCTACAGTTCTCCCACACAGACACTGTGCAGGTACAGGTGTCAATACCATGGCTGTACAGATGAGAGAAGTCAGGGTGTAGAGAAGTCTATTTTGCTCACTGTCATCCAGCAGGGCAATAGAAAGTTGGAATTCAAATGCACCCTTTTTTGACAACGAACTTCTACAGCTCACGAAGCCAAATAGAGTGCCTGATTTTACTTTCATATGTTCTTTCTCAACAGTAAATGTTGAGGTGTATCATAAAGCATTATAGGAAAGAAAGTCCACTGACAAAAATAGCATGGGAGATGCACTGAAGGGAGATGGCTCTCCTTCCGTCATTCTGTGGTAGGGTGATTCCTTCAGGAAGCAAACCTTTTTGTTACTTCTATGTCTCGAGTCCATGGACTTACATGGTAAAATATTTGAATCTGCGCCATCATATAGAGATAAATGCTACTGCTGATTAATGAACATTGGCATAAGCATTTTGCTAAAGCTTTGTTAAAATTTCAATGATTTATTTTTGCTACTTAAAACCCTGGTTTGGGCTTTTTATCACTGGTGGTAGTCAATTTTCCATGATTTATTGTGACAAAATGCCTAGGATAATCAAGCCTAAAAGGAGAAATATTTTAGTTCACACTGTTGGTGGTTTCTGCCTGCAGGTGTTGACGGGGTTGCTTTGGGGCCTGCAGCAAGGCAGCACGTCATAATGTCAGCATGCCAGGACAGAGGAAAGGACAAGTGTCTCTGTAGCCTCTTCAAATCACAACCCCATGATCTGACATCCTTTCACTGCGCTTCAACCCTTCCCACAGATTAGAGAACAAGCCTGGGATTTAGGGGAGTACTGATCCAAACACCAACAGGACTCACCGCAGTCCAAGACCTCGTTACCTCTCCAAGTAGATGAGTCAGCTACTTAACAGTTATCGATTCTCTCTTTAATCCCCAAGGTCATTCCAACAGTAAAGTTTCATCTTTTCTAACTTCTCTAAGAGGGAGTTTCCATATGTCACCACTACAAAGTCAAAATTATCTTTTAAGTTTATTTAAATAAATAAAAAGTTTTATGTTCTGTGCATGTATGTATTCCTGCATGTATGAATATGCACTCTGTGTGCCTGGTGCCTGCAGAGGCTAGAAGAATGCACTGGATCTCCTAGAACTGGAGATAAGGATGATTGAAAGTTACCATATGGCTACTGGGAATTGAACGACTTCTGGAAGAGTAGCAAGTGCTCCTAACCACTAAGCCATCTCCTGCCCTGCTTATGACCTCTCGATGCATAGACTCTCAGCTGCTCTACCCATTCCTCCTCCCTTCCTGCTTTTCTCCACACTCAAGTCCTTTTGGTTTTATTTCCCAAGATTCTTCATTCATTTCCCTTTGCTGTTACTTTGGCAACGACATCCCTGAGCTTGGCCTGCGAATTCTTAGCTCTCTGCTTCTCAATGCTCCCCTGTCTCATCACACTCTTCTGATTTTTTTCTGTCACGCAAACTGATCAATCAGGTCAGACTGGGGCAGTATATAAAACCCCTGCATCTCAGTGACTTAGAAGCAGAGTCTCAGATGTTGCTCAGGGTAGGCATCCAGGGTATAATAGCAAGGGTAGTCTGGGGATGCCCAGTGAACAGTGCACAAAGACTTTAGAGACTCCCACTCGAGCATGACACACCTGCACACACGTGCTCACACCCTTCGCTGGCTAGAGAAGCCACAAATCCGTGCCCGTGTTGCAGGAGGCAGGAAGC
The DNA here is from genome assembly GCF_021556685.1 of Rattus norvegicus. Lineage (NCBI taxonomy): Eukaryota > Metazoa > Chordata > Mammalia > Rodentia > Muridae > Rattus > Rattus norvegicus. The sequence goes on from NC_141552.1 coordinate 31,701,111, forward strand.
ATAGCCACACCACCCTTTTATATTTAGCACTGGGCATTGTGCTTGCTGTTCTCCTGCTGTATAAGTCATTATTCTATAGATGAAAGACACCATGACCGAGGCAACACTTATAAAAGAAATTATTTAATTGGTAGTGGCTTACAGTTTCAGAGGCACAGTCAATTATCATCATGGCAGGCAGCATGGCAGCAGGTGCTGGAGAGGTAACTGAGAAATGCGCTACATTCTCATCTGGATAGAGAGGGGAGTGTTTGAGTGTTTTACAAGGCTACACCTCCTAATCCTTCTTAAACAGTGCTACTCCCTGATGACAAAGCATTCAAATGGATGAACCTTTGGGGACCATTTTTATCCAAACCATCACATCGTCCTTTCATTCTTTATCCCACTGCCTTTATTTAGGAGACCACTGTCCTCTTCAGGGTATACCCCATTCAGCATTGCTAAGCTTATATATAGTAAGGCAACATTCTGCAACTGGGTTAAATTCCCATTGCAGACAATTATAGCAGCATATACACATGTAAAATTTGCCATCATTACAATTCCATGAGTTGTTGGTTAATATCTATCTCCCACACAAGACTATGAAAATGATGGACATGTTGGTTTTGCTTATCCGTGTAAAGACACAACAGTTTAGCATCATTTCCGTGGTGTCAGGCAGGGCGCCCACTATTCTGCATAGTATCATTCACAGTGCTTACAAAAGTCATTTCCCTAGGTATCATCATGGCCACATTTTACGGGGATGGGGGGCACAGGGGATGAAAGCACAAACCCTTTCTAAATTCATGTAGTTAGCAAATATTGGAAAGCCAGGATTCATCCTGAAGCCTTTTGCCACCAGAAACATGCTGTCATCCAGACTGGTGTTGTTCACCACCTGTTATCAGAACGGGTGCTCAGGAAATACTTCCTGAAGTAAACCTGAATTGAATAGCACACACTTGGGGAAAGACTTTTATGAAGTCTTTCTCTGGCAGGTCAAAGATGACGGTGTCTTCAACAAACCAGGCTCATGTGGTCCTACCACCATTGCTTACCGAGTGGTAAAGTACTTCTCTGTGTCAGATTAGTATAGAGTCACTTTTTGTGTCATCCTTGGGAAGGAGTGGATGTGCTTTTCATATCTCAGGGTCATCCATGCTCCCCTTCATAAGCAATGAGGTAAGAAATGGGGCCCACAAGGATCCTTACCCATAGATGACTGGGGCTTATTTTTATGAATAGCCAAGTCCTGGGAGTGTGGTATGTCTTCCAGTCCTCTCTCTGTTCTGAAATTAGCTTTCTGGGGTCAGAAAGAAATGCCAACGGTGTTGAAATCCCCTCGGCTACACACAGTTGATATTAGTAGTGAGTCATTGTTTGGAATGGAAATGGCAACAGAAGCTGACATCGGGAGAGCAAATGACTCACTGAACTGTACAAACCCCACTGCCAGTTAACATTTCCTTGAAGGTTTGCAATCAGAGACCCACATAAAAACCCAGAGGGTGGTGGGAAATTATGAATCTGTCTACCAGGGTAGCTGGCTCATTGGGATTTCCAGGGAGGGCTGCAGGTCGAGCGTCATGCCATCTGTTCATCTTCCAGAGGTGTGATGTACCTCACATAGAAGAAAACACTCCAACCATCACCTTGATAATTCTTTTTGCCCTCAGGACTACAGAGAGCAATCTCAATTGCCCAGACTCCCTGAAAAGGAGGGAGATGGATAAAAAGTTTCGTTCAAATGCTTCTAAATGGCAGACTCATGCAGATGCAGGGTGGGAGGAAATACCTTTGAGGCTGAGACTTCTTTCCCCCAAGGAGAGAAGATCTAGCTCACAAGAGGCACCCTGTAATTACCCAGATGAACAAGAGTTGTGCCCATGGCAGCCAAGCATCCTTCCACACAAATGAAAATTTATTGAACCAAAGCCTGATGAGAAGGGTGGGGAGGAAGTGGGTCCCAGGGCATCTGGGGACACATCTGGAAGAGGGCCTCCCAGGAGGCTAGGAGCCTATTTCAACACTCCTCATCTTGATGTTCTATCCTCAAAAAGGCCCATGTTTAGACTTTCCATGTTGACGTCAATAGACTTCAATGTTAGGTGATTTGCTACCTGGAAATCAGTGGAGTTCAGTTCTCACCACAGCAATAGGGACAGGTCACCAGAGAAGAAAGCTATGGCTTGAGGCTGGAAAGTATTAATCTTCACCTCACCATGTGCCCTATTCCTGACATCTCTTTTTGTCTTTGATTCTGAACACCTGAGTGTTTGGAGACCATGTGGTGGGTGACTTCAGTGGGTGGCTGAGTGAAGAGTAGAAACAGTGAAGCAGAAGGCAGCACAGGGATCATTGTGGGGAGCCTAGTGTATGGTCAGTAATCTAGGACCAGTGTCCTTGACTGCAGGCTGTAGACAAACATTATTCATTTTCATTGCCTAATACATAGAGATCTCATTGCCTGACTTCCCAGTCTCCAGCACATTTGTGAATTCCTTCAATACACACTTATTTTATGCATATTGGCCAGATAAATTGTGTACTGTGCTTAAGAGGACACAGTGGTGAGTGTCCAGTCTCTGATCCTTAGAGGCACCTAAGCTTGGCCTAGAATGAATGAGGAAAGTCAGAAAATTCCTCAGTTGTCTAGAACATCAAGGAAATAGCTACCCTCAGGAACCCCCTACGTCAAAGCTGAGGTAAGTTCAGAGTCTCTTTTCAGGTCTGTGTCGTGGTTTGAATATAAATAATCCTCTGTCTCACATGTTAACTAATCGGTGGTGCTGCTCTAAGAGGTTTGAAAGCTTTAGGAAATGAGGTCAAAGTGGAAGGACTAACTTGGAGAGGAGGATGGGTCTTTAGAGTCTATTTCCTACCCCTGCTTGCCCTTTTCTGGACCCTCTGAAACCATGAGCCCAAACAAATCCCTCCTCCCTTTAATTGTTTATGTCATATATTTTGGTCACAGCAACGAAGAGTAACCAATATAGTCTGTGCTAGGGCTCCTTCCTCCTGGAAAGCCATTACACCATCATGTTACTAACAATGCCATAGCTGATAACTGAGCCTCTTAGTAAGCAGGTCAACATCTTCCACTTGATGCCCCTCCCTCATCCTGGAATAGGGCAGTTCTTCTCCAAGGATACTTCAGTTTTTGACCTTGTCATTTCTGAAGACGTGAGGATTCTTTCCTCCAGAAAAAGATGGTTCTCTTAATCCATAATATGGCTGCATAAGCTAGAAAGACACCTCTACACATGACTAACACAAACAAATTAGAAAATTATAGTGGAATGGATGAATGGGGAGCTATCTTCATCCACAATGGTAGGGCCAAGTGATTAGTTTCTGTGACTTGAGCAAGGACCACAACAAGGACAAGGGTAAATAAAAAAGGCACATGTGTTGTCCCTTTGCTGAGTTTGGACAACAGAAAGGTGAAGTATGATCTTTTAGATGCATCCAAGGTCTGGTGCAAAACAGACATTCTTTTGAGGCTAAAATGTGAGTTCATCCTCTGAAAGGCTTGGTCTCAGATCTGGGAAGTGGAACAAAGCTGAACAATCCTATTAAAGGGACAAGATCAAAAGTGAAGGAGCAATAACAACCAGAATTTTCTGAGTGCTTTTTTTCCCATCTGGCTCTACATGGAACTTGCCAGTTACTCAGATGGCCAAACTCTGAAAATACCTCAAACCACTTGCTTTACAAACAAGAAAACGGAAGCCTTGGAGGCATAAGACATTTTCTAAGCCATAACAGCAAGGGGGTAATGCTAAGTTTCCACGGTAGGGTTTGGTGATGATGCCAGGTCTACACTCTAAGGACTTTGGGCTGTGTCATCATGAAGAACCCTCATGGTGGGTATGGGAAGGACCTTGTACTTGACTCCAAGTCTGGTCTTCTCTCTCTGTTTTGGTTTTCACATTATAGCCTCCACCTTCCCAATGCTAACCTAGAAGAAGAGAGTCTGAAGAGACTTCTCCTTTAATGAGGGTGGCTGATGGGTATGACATCTAAGATACTCTCCATCAACTTAAGAGAATTATTGGGGTAAGAACTTGACTATCATAGGTAAGACCCCAATTCACTTGAATTTCCTGGTCTCATCTAAGAACTAAGAATCAGGAGGTTGATTGGGCAAAGACCATGCATTTAAAGATGCAGGTCCTGAGCTGGAGGAATAGCTCAGTAGGGGAGTGCCATCAGCATCATAGTACAAGCAATTAAATAAAGATGTACATTCTTCTGTAACCAGAGAGGGGGTCCTTAAGTACTCTGCTGGGTAATCAATAGACATCAGCGTTGGGGAATTGTAAGTTACCAATGAAGTATATTGACAGCATCAAGCTAAGTATTCTCTTTTTCATCTAAAAGGTAAAGACACTGAGGTACCTGAGGTATGACACAGGTCACACAGCTAAGGAGGCCCTCTGGGCTTTACACTTCATTTCTATGGTGACTGGAATCCTGTTGCCATTAGTTACCTGCTATTCCTGCCAGAATTTGAAAGGGAGCATCTCACTGTGGCTCAGAGTCCTGAACAAGCAATAAGAGAAGAAAGGCAGGGAGGATATAGATGGGAAGCAAGTCAGCTCTGAGATGCTGATGCCGATGTCCACTAGGGTATTTAATGCTTATTCTCAAGCCAGAATCACAAATGAACCAGATGCATTTGTGGAGGGGAGAGCAAATCTATGAGTTACTTTTCTATTGGTGAACCATCTGCTCTCATAATGGGCACTTGCTAACTCACTTGGAATTTGAATGTTGCAGGTTGAAAAGGCACAATTATTTGAAATTTTCCCTCTTATTGAATAGACCTATGTAAATATGTACATATCAATGCATTTTTGCTCGAGCCATGTGGGTGCTCCGATTCTGTTTGATTTTTCTAATTGCCAGAGTGTCTTGCTTCTACTGAGATCAATAATAATAAAGATGAAAGGCGTAAAAACGTGTAATCACTTTCTGCTTCTAGCTTCTATTTTACGAATAAAACATTGATGCACTCTTTAAGTTGGCCATCACTCATCTGGTAGGTTTTGCAGACAATAACAGTTCATTAGTAATATCTGGTGGGGAAGATGTATGATGCTGTAAATATTTAAAATCAAATTTGAAAAAGAAGACAGAGATGAATGCCTAGGATGGTGGCGAGGGTTGAAAACAGTGCCTGGGGCTATGGTTTTCATAGATACTTCCACTGGGCTCCTGTAGCTATTTTCTCATATAAGTCTCATGGAGGGAGACCTAGTCATGTAGCTGCCCAGAAGGAACAAGATGGTTGTCTTAGTTAAGGTTTCTATTGCTCTAAGAGACACCATAACCAAGGCAACTCTTTTAAAGGAAGACATTTAATTGGGGCTGGCTTACAGTTTCAGAGGTTCAGTCCATTATCTTCATGGTGGAAAGCATGGGGGCATAGGCAGACATGGTGTGGAGAAGTAGCTTAGAGTTCTATATCCAGATCATTAGGCAGTAGGGAGAATAAGACTATTACTGTATCGGAGTAACCAGGCTTAGCACTCTAAACCTGAAAGCCCAATCCCAGTGTCTTAGTTGGAGTTTTATTACTGTGACTAGACACCATGACCAAGGCAACTCTTATAAAGGACAACATTGAATTGGGGCTGGCTTACAGGGTCAGAAATTCAGTCAGTTATCATCAAGGCAGGGGCATGGCAGCATCCAGACAGACATGGGGCTGAAGGAGCTGAGAGTTGCACTGCTTATTCCAAAGGCAGCTAGGAGAAGACTGCTTCCGGGCAGCTAGCAAAGGGGTCTTAAAGTCTGACACACCTACTCCAACAATGCCATACTTCTAATAATGGCACCCCCTGCGCTAAGCACATAAAAATCATTACACCCAGTGACGCACATCCTTCAACAAGGATCCACACCTACTCCAATTAAGGCCACAGCTGCTAATCGCACCACTCTCTATGAGCTGGGAGCTATTTTTATTCAAACCACCACAATGGTCAATGCAGAGTTGAATACGTGCATGAAGCTGCTATCCTTCTAAACGTAGTTGCCTAGATAGAGACGTAGGTTCCATAAACTTAGTTCAAGGAAAACTCATGACAGCAACATGAAAGCTTAAAGGCTCATGCTAGAAAAGAGAAAGCTAAATGAAGATATATTGTTGATAAGTCATTGCTTGGGATAAGTGGACCCAGAGGAAGACCTTTGAGAAACTCAAGGGAACCCAAGGAACCTGGAAGCTGCAAGGTATCTTTTATTTCACTGGGAGCACTGTCCCTGAACTTGTGTTAATATTGACATTCTAGGGTGGTCCCAAACTCAGGTCTAAATTGACCTATAGAATGCCTGGTGCATATAGAAACTTCTCTGTGTCTATTCCCAGACAGGTCCTGAGTGGAACCTTGAGGAGGGCAGAAATTTGTATATTTTTCCATGCCATCTATGGTCTGGATCAAATTAGAACGTTAGATGTTCAGCTCTCATGGGTGAGAGGTGATCCTGGAATGGCCTTGTTGAGGTAGAACGGGTCAGCCAACTCAGAGTCTAGCTCCCTGCCAAACTACTTGATCTGGAACACGTAACCATGTCACTCCACTGAGAAGACCTTGACACAGTCACAGAGCATAAAATCCTAGAATTCTCCATGCTAATGAGAAATCTAGATAGGCCTCAAGTGTTCAGCCAATGAACTTCCCTTTCTGGGTATTCCTTCCTGTAAAAGGTGTTTAATCCCTGGTTCACCCTGAGTAAGGTGTACGCAATTACATCCACCATCAAATAAAACAGTTTGGACAAGCGATAACCATCTCCTTCATGAAGGACTACCTCAGGGGCCACACAAAAATCCCCTGAAGAAGGCCTTCCCTCTTCCAGCCCCTCTACTCTCAACACTTACTCAGAACCAAATTGGATTCTATCCCCATCTCGGGCTCAGCCTTCCCCTTCCTGCTTGGCCCAAAGATTCCCCGAAGTGTGAACCCTCCCTATTGCCCTCCCCAACCTTATTCCCAATTCCCAGTGGTAGTCCAGTGGCCTCTGGATACACAGGAGAATTGGAACCACAGCATCTGTTTCAGACTCCACTGTTTCTCACCCAAGGAAGCACCCTATTACAGAATGTGTTCTGTCTCCCCTGAGTGGCTTAGATTGGCACCCCAGTGGTGAGGCGGACATACAGCCTAGGACTACCAGGTGACAGAACTCAGTCAAGGAAGAAATTGTTTTTAAAAATGGTGTCTACCTAAGACTGTGAAGGCGTAGCCAGGAAAAGCCTTCAAGATGTCCCTTGTCTATTCACTTCCTCTTGGATATCTTTGAAGAACTAGGAGATTGACTGTGGATCGTCCTACCCAATCCTTTGTTTCTTGGAGCTGACCCAGTTCTTCAGCTCAGGCTAGCCCTTACCTCCTTTCTATTCTAAACTTTGTCTGAACATGTTTTACTTCCTGGAAACCTTACCTTCTACCAAAATATGAACCTGTGCCCTATGTTATTAACCAAGAATGGTGTGTGTGTGTGTGTGTGTGTGTGTGTGTGTGTGTGTGTGTGTGTGTGTGTGTGTGTGTTGGGGGGGTACATATTTTGATGGTGGACTCCAGAAGTCAAACTGTTTTAGCTAAAGGGATGAATTTCTATGGTCTCATCCAGCTCCAACCACTGAGTCTATAAAGTCACACAATGTCAGTCCATGAGGAGGTCAAGCCATCTAATTCAATGTCCTTGATTGGTGAAGTTTCAAACCGTGTCTCAGAGATAGAAACCTTGAGGTCATGAGAATGTTGACTTGCTATAGACTGGTAAAGGGAGATGGTGGCATAGTTTCTAAAAGATGTTAGAGCTGGAACAGAACCTGGGCATATCTGCTTAATACAGGGTACCAGACTGGGAACTTCTGGGACATACTCCCAGCCAGGCAGGGCAGAGCCAGCATAGACATATTCAGCACAGTTGTCTTTGTTAAGGGGGCCTGGGACAAGTCTCCATTAGACCATAAACACACTGCTGGCAGCATAGGCTCCATCTTTCTCCTATGCCAAGAAAGACATGCTCAAAAACATGGGGCATAAGCAGTCATCCTTTCTGTTTAAATGTTCCTAGTGGTGAGATGTTTATGAATGTCAAAGATAGATCATTCAGTTTTCTCATGGTTCTCACCCTCGGTTATCTTTTTATTTGTTTGTGGATAAACCCATTGACCTTTGCCCTCAGAGCTGAGTTTAGAGGCACCTTCCATGGTGAACTTTAACATTTGATTCCTACTGGACCTCACACATCTCTCACAGTATTGAGTCTATTCTTTTGTCCTTACTTTCCTCTGTCAGGGTGCTCGTTTGACCTTTTAGAATAAGGACTCAGAAATGATTATGTGATTCTGAGACAGTGGTCTGACAAACAATGAATGACCATTAGAAAGTCATTTAACCTTTGCATATCATCTGATATAAACTCAGTAGTCTTAGTGAACTCATGACACAAACTTGCATTAACTCAGAGGACAAGCATAATCTTTTCTTCTGTTATTTTGAAGTGAGTTTCTAGACAGGTCTCAGACTTGGGTTATGAGAGCAGGAGTCCCATTTTTGTCAGTATTTATCCATTTATTTTACATAATAGATTATTATATGGTAGCTTCATAACAATGCACTTACTACATTTAGATATCTAATGGTGTTGAGCAATAAGACTTGTTGAATCAGCATATAATCAAAATAAAAAATATATAATGGAGGAGTTATATTTTCATACAGAATCCTCCAGAACACACTGATGTTATTGTGGTATAGGATAATCAATAGATAGGGTGGAGTAGAAGGGTTGCAAACTTACTTTTCTCCTGTTGGTTGGAAATCAGGTCACCTGGTGTGTAGACTAAAAGTGTCAATGGAGTCTTTGAATAAATGATGAAATAAATCTGTAAAGAGCCAAACAAGAGTCTGGAAAATGCCAGGTCTAAAGATGACCTCTGAAGGGAAGGTTTCTTAGTCACTATTCTGTTGCTATGAAGAGAAACCATGAAAGGCAACTATTATAAAAGAAAGCATTTAATTGGGGCTTTCTTACAGTTTTAGAGGTTTATAGTCTAACATCATCTCAGCAAGCATGCAGGTAGGTTCTGGACAGTAGCTGAGAGCTACATTTTGACCTGTAGATAGAAAGAAAGATTCTTGGCTTGGCATGAACTATTGAAATCTCAAAGCCCACATCCTGTGACAAACTTCCTCAAACAAGGCCACACCTGCTAATCCTTATAATTATTTCAAATAATACCAATCCTTGGTGACTAAGAACTTATGAAAGACATCTTTATTCAAACCACCATATTCCATTCCCTTGCCCCTGGAGGCTTGTAACTATATCATAATGCAAAAATATATTCAGTCCAAATTCAAATTTCCCCATAGTTTATTACAGGGTTGATACTGTTTATAGGTCCAAAGTTCAAATTCTCTTCTGAGACATATAGCAATTTCTTAATTGTAACTGTAAAATAAAAATCAAAAGCAGACCACATATTTCCAATATATAATGACACAGATTATATACTAACCATCTAAAATGAAGGAAAGGGAGCATAACGGGGAAATGCTACATCAAAATAAGACCAAAAACCAGAAAAGAAAACTCAAAATTCTGCATCTTCATGTCTGATACCAAACAATTCTTTAGAACTTCCACCTGCTTCCAGCTTTGTTGGCCTCTCTCTCTCTCTCTCTCTCTCTCTCTCTCTCTCTCTCTCTCTCTCTCTCTCTTTATCTCTTTGTTGGCAGAAATTCCATGACTCTGTAATCTCCAACACACTGAGGTTTCCAACATAATCTAGGCTGCAGCATCACACAATGGCTTCTCTTGGTCTCCATGCAGGGACACCTCTGACAAACGTCTGGCCTTAGTGGTTTTCCTTAGAGACAGAAGAAAATTCTACAACCTCTCTCTCATTTTCTTGAGTCTAAAGGCAGAAACGTGTGGCAAAGCTACAATATTCTACTGCTTGATAGGTCTGGAACATGGCCCCTTCTTTATATTACATTTACATCGGATTTCTGTTATGGATTATTTCCTTCGCTGCTTAAGTTTTCCTTAATGCCCTTTTACAAGTTGGAAACTTAGCTGGGTAAGGTCTTGCCCTGAGGCTATCTCTCTTTTCATTCCATTTAGCATCAAGCTTTTCATTAAACTTGTATCTCCTTGAGCATAGGACTTAGCTCCATTATACTTCTGGTGCTCTTTTTCTCCTCAAAGTGTACAGTTTATATTTCTCTTTGTCTAGCTTGCTTCTTTTTTTATTAGATATATTTTTTACTTACATTTCAGATGTTATTCCCTTTCCCTGTTTCCTGTCCATAAGCCCCCCATCCCATCCCCTCCCATCCCCCATAAGGGTGTTTCCCCCACCCATCCCCCTACTGCCCCCTCCACATTCCCCTGCACTGGGGGTCCAACCTTGGCAGAACCAAGGGGTGCCCCTTCCTCTGGTGCCCCACCAAGGCTATTCTCTGCTACATATGCAGTTGGAGCCCTGGGTCAGTCCACGTGTAGTCTTTTGGTAGTGGTTTAATCCCTGGAAGCTCTGGTTGCTTGGCATTGTTGTTCTTATGGGGTTGCAAGCTCCTTCAGCTCTTTTAATCCTTCCTCTAATTCTCCCCAAGGCAGTCCTGTTCTCAGTTCAGCGGTTTGCTGCTAACAGTGACCTCTGTATTCTTTTTAATATAGATCTGCATAAAGTGATTACTAGTAACCACACAACAGAATCAATACTAGGCTGTCTTGAAATACCCTCCCCCAATGTTATTAATTCAAAACTCTTCAATATAGCCTCAAACATATTTTAATTCAAGAGCAAAAATCAGCAACATTTTTTGTCAAAATATCCCAAGAATGGTCTCTAGACCCTTTGCCAATATCTTTCCCCTATGAAATTTACTAATCTTTGTCCTTACAGTTCAAAGTGCTCTCAACACCACCTTTCATGTTCCTACTTTTATTGTCCATTAAGCCCTGCTTAAAGGATTCAACTACTTTGTTAGTCCAAACTCCTGAAGTATTCCATACTCTTCCAATAAAAACCATGGCCAGGCCTGTCAGCAATACCCTACTCCCTAGTACCAACTTCTGTCTTATTCACTGTTCTTTTTCTATGGAAAGAAACAATGAACAAGGAAACTATTGTAAAAGAAGCATCTAATGGAGGTCTTGTTTAAAGTTTCCGAGGTTTAGTCCACTATCATTATGGCAGGATGCATGGTGGCATACAGGCAGGCCCTGGAGCATTAGCTGAGAGTTACACCCTAATCTGTAGGCTTAATATGGGCTTTTGAAACCTCAAAGCTCACCTGTAGGGACATACTTCCTCCAACAAGGCCACACCCCTTAACCCTTCCAATCCTTTCAAATAGTGCCACTCTGTGGTGACAAAGCATTCAAATATATGAACCTAAAGATGCCATTCTTAGTCAATCTACCCCCACCAGTTAGGTGAAGAGTGATTGGCTGTCTCTGGGAATGATGCACATTAGATGCATGTGCGCGTGTGCGCAAACACACACACACACACACACACACACACACACACTCAGAATTGTGGTTTCTCTGGCAACATCCTCATATAGTCACCTAAGCCTCTTCCTTTATAAATGACCCCAACCACATGTGGTAAATGTTACTATAGACTGTTCACTTTTCAATTTACCTTCTTTTTAGAATCTGAAACTTATCATTCACTGACTTTGTTATTTTCTATGGGCTATTTAGAAATGACAATAAACTTGTACTTATAGGAGTGTCTCATTCCAAGTCATTGCTTACCAGAACTGAGACAAATCTGGTGACACCAAAATAAAGTATTCCTGTTCTGAAATTATGACTGGGTTGAAATTCTTCTAAACCATAGCCTTTACCAAAAGAAATCATTATTGAGTTCAACACAACTAAAGAAAATGTGTATTGCTTTTCTTCATCCCTGTGGAGAATTTTTTTGTTATTATTGACTACATTACAACATATAAATATTTCCTGAGCCCAGTGTATGCACTTAGGAAGATTCTAGAACTGGGATTGGGTACACATGGAAATTAAAAGCCTGTCATTATTTATGGCACATAGTACATAAGCAGAGTAACAGCAATGAGAGAAATGACCTAAACCATGTTGCTCATAATGCCCATTTTTATGTTTGGGGTCTCCCAGAGGAGACAAGAAGAATGTGTGAGGTGGAATAGATGGGAACATTTTCATGGGAATGAATGGGAAGAGGCAAAAATGCCAGCTCTTGACCGAAGGCCTCTGAAAACATTCCTTACCCAAGGGCCTGAGCTATAGAAAGAAATAGCAGTATAAATGAAGATAGCCTTTGTTCACTAGACTCATTGAAAATAGATGAAGCTTGAAATGTTAGTATAATTCTCATGATGCAGCTGGATTTTAGGTCAGAGCATTGAGTCCATATAGTCACATCTAAATGCAACACCTAATATTTGAAAGGCAAATGAATAGTGGGATTTTGTTAGTGTTGTTTTTGTTGCTGTTTCTGTTGGTGGTGGTAATAGTTGTAGGGGGGGCAGGGTATAACTGTGTACTGTATTCTAGTGCATGTTCATACATCATGTCACCTGAGTAGGAATTAGAGTAAGATTTCAGGTATCATTCCTCACCTTTCATTTTGTTTGAGCCAAGCTCTCTCTTGTTTGCTGAGACTGGCAGGCCCAACAGCTTCTGGAGATCCTCTATCTCAATGTTCCATCTCGCCATAGTAACACTGTGATTATAGACTGGTGGTACCATGCTCAGCTTGTCCTGAGTTGAGGAAATTCAAACTTAGGCCCTCCAACTTGCAGAACAAGTGCACTCCTCACTGAGCTATGTCAACAGTTGCCATGGGAAATTCCATCTTGACTGTCATCTCAGTCACTGTTCTATTGCTGCGAATAGACACCATGGCCAAGGCAATTATTATAAAAGAAATCATTTAATTGGTGGCTTGCTTGCAATTCCAGAGTCTTAGATTATTACCATCATGATGGGGAGCATGGTGGCACCCATAGTGCTGGAACAGTAGCTGAGAGCTACACCTTGATCCTCAGGCATCAGGCAGAGAAGGAGAGGAGTTTAATGTGGGCCTTTTGGAACCTTAAATTATACTTTCAGTTACATACTTCCTTCAACAAAGCCATACCTCTTCCAAAAAAAAGGATCTTCTGATCCTTCTAATCCTTTCAAACAGCTTCAATTTTCATTCAAATATATGAGCTTATGAGGGCTATTCTTATTCAAACCACTACAGTGGTCAAGACTTCCTGGCAGATGAGTCTCCTGGGTGCCCTAGAAGCTATTATTCTATGCCTAATTCAATATAAATGGCTTTTTGCCTGAAGTATTAGACAACTATAACTTGAGCTTCCTACTCTTGGTTGTGAGACCAACCTTAAAGTTCTGAGCCATCTCTTCAACCTTGGACTTCCCCTCTTACAATGACCTTTCATTTCTTCCATACTGGATTGGAAAAAAGAACAGATATACTCTAAGGGATATTTGCTTTTTGTCTGTGCTTCTGTTTGCTTGTGTTTCTGGGTAAAATCTCGTTCACTGTGAAAGAAAATTGATCTTCATTCTTAGTTTCAGCCTTGGAACTAGAAGCAAACTAAGTAAGTAATATGATTTCCCCTATTCCTTTGGAATATATCTCTGAGGGATCTCAACCCAAGTGTTTCCATACTTAGCATCTCTAAATCAACTCCCCACTTACCAGCCATCTTCTGTCAATCTGCTTTATCACTTTGGGGGCTGAATCTTAGCAAAAAGAAATGAGAAATCTGAGGTGGGTTAAGTCCTGTTGAGGACTGGTATATGGTGCAGTGAATGGGTGTTGGAATGTGGAATTCCCTGGAAGGTCAAGAAATACTTGCTGGAAAGGAGGCAGGACTATTGATCCTCAAGGTCATTTCCACAGAAGCAGAGTAAGGAACCAAGAACCAGAAAGAAAAGTCCAGGAAGTTACCTACAGAAGGCTGAGAGCATTGTTGGAGTTCATTAAATGTTCACTATTTTAGAGTCCCATTGTTGTATCAACCCTTCCAGAAACAGCACTTGCCCTAGAATGACAAACTCTACTAAATTCATAAGGTAAAATTAAAATATAAGTATGATTTGTAAATAAATCATGATCCTTCAGTTCTGTATAACTGTTAGGATAGGATGAGATAGTAATGTGGGCACCGTTGTTGAAGGAATTTCAAAAGCAAACTATACAGTACAGAAAGACATGTATACTTTGATCCTATGATCACATTAACTTCTCTTACACCCCAAAGCTCCATGCAAGATGGAGCTACCAGTATTGTGCTAAGAGTTTGTATCCCCTTCCTGCAGTCACTCTGCTGTGATGTGAGAGATGCCATCAAAGCACTTCACAGCATAAACATTTGAGGTTTTGGGTGGTCACACAATTCCCATTGTCATTCCAGAGCATATTATAGCAACCAGTTCATAGGTCAACGGTTCATACCTGGAAAATCTTATTCTCCTCACACAGCTTTATACATGGGGGGTGGCAACACAGGAAAGGGAGAGGGGGAGATAGGAGGTTTGATTTTATTGTAAATTTACATATTTCTCTATGTACTTGAAACAAATTATATATATATATATATATGTTTATAATTTTATAGATATAAAGATGTCCCTGGCATAAAAGAGAGTATATTAAATGGCCCTACCTATACAATAACTAAAGTAGGCAAGTCATGGAAACTAGAAGTAGATTAGAGACCTGGGAGCTGATTGCTCAGTTGATACAGAGTCTCTCTTTGGACTGTTGAGAAAGTTAGCATGAGGATTCTATGGTATTTAGAATATAATTTTATCTCTAAATTTTAAAAATATTTATTTAATTTCATTTTATATACATGAGTGTATTGCTTGCATGTATGTATGTGTACTATGTGTGTTCCTATCACCTCACAAGCCAGATAGGGTTCTGGGTTCCTTAGAATTAGAAATAATGATGGATCTAAGCCTCTGTGTGAGTGTGACCTGAACACCGGTCCTCTGTAAGAACAGTAAGTGCTCCTAACCACTGTACTATCTCTCCAGCACCAGGTTTCTGAATTTTTAAAAGGTTAGAGTAGCACATTTTATGAAAATGTTACTAGAAATAGTAGAAAGAAGGGAATGGGGGAGGAAGAAGGGAAGGAGGAAGAGGAGGAGTTAGATTAATTGAATTGGTTTGGATTCTGATAAACTAATATTCCTACTCTTCTTTCTCTTAGTGTTGGCCCATGGTCACACTGCTATTTAAGGTGTCCAAGGATAATCTGAGGTCCTGAGAAATGGCAGGCAGAAATCAACAAAATTATGGAAGATATCTTATATCTTTCCAAAAGCTGAGGATGAGATATGCTCTGAGGATTAATATACACAGAGCAGATCTTCAGATAAAGAATTAGAGACCCAGTCAACTACTCTATCCATCCATCTGTCCATTCACCTATTCATCCCTGTGTCCATTCTGTTGGTCATCAGTGGTGAGCCAGACCTCCATGTAAATTGAAGTAGTCACATTTCTCATTAGATTCAATCAGTATGGGATCCTGTCATTCTATAAGAAGTTAAAATAAGGCATGGAGAATCATGGCTACTTTTTACATCATTTTCGCCATGTGACTTTGGATATATTTCTTCTTTCTCTGAGTTTATAACATGACCTCAAAGATGACCCTTACTCAAATTTATTCATTCTATCCATAGAATTACTATCTGAATACCCATAAACACTTTAAAATAAGCCCAGAAGCCTATGGAAGATACAAATTTTCAAAATCAGAGGAATTTGTCCTCATGTTTGCACCAACAGAAAGGAATGGAGTTGTACCTGTCTCAGCCAGAACTTGGTGTTTAATGTCAGTGAGGACCATAGCAAGGCAAACCATCAAGGGAGCCTGTGATTATGATTCAGGGAAGTAAAACAAAGCATAGTTCTTCCAACAAAAAGGCTTTACAAGCACCAATGGAAAACCACCTCTGCCATGAAAGAGTGCCTAATAAAGGGGAAACAGGCTTTCCTGTACTGTGTGTATCTTTAACAAATATTGACCTGTCCATTAGTGTTTTATTTTAACATGTGAGTAAATCAAAATAAGGTGTCTTTTATGGGACTCTCTTGTTTTATTATCTGTCATTTAATTTTTAATACCTAAGAGACACCTGATGTATTACCTAATCAAAAGAAGAGAATTATACATTGCACATAATCAGTTATTTTTGCCATATCACCAAAATTAGACTAACAGATGAGGAAAATAAATAAGATGAACTTTAAAAATGAAAATGCTTAGCCTTTGGAATTTTAGTTGACAGCTTTTGAAAATTAAATTATAAGTCAAGTTCTGATAGGTTTGATATCTTCCTTGCAGCTTTGCCTGTGATGTATGGCAGTCCTAATGGAATATCATTTATCATCTGATAATAACAGATGTAGTATTTCTGAGCTTGTCATCTCTTCTGTGATGACAAATAGTCCAACTTGTAGCGGTGATAATGGAATTTTATAATGATCTGTCCTAAACTGACTCTGCTGAAGCCCAGCTATTTTTCTTAAATCTCATAATGCCAATTGCACAGAGATTATAACACTCTGTGCCTCCTGCTGAAGCATAAGAGCCAATCAGTGAATCCAGATTTTAGGCAAACAGCCTGGAAATATAGAACAATATTTACTCGTTTATTAAAATTACCCTGCTTAAGCTAATAAGAGAGCCTGCCAGATGCCGCCAGGAGTGAAGGACTGTAAACCTAGAGGAGAAATGGGAGAAGGAAACTGTTTATCTCTTAACCAATGGCAGAATATTTGGTCTGCGATCGCACTTATCCAATCTATCATTTTATAGTGACTTGTTTAATGAAGGCCAGTGTTCAGAAAATGAGTTAGAAAGCACAGTCACCCTTCCACTTTATCTTGTGGCAGGATTTGTTCTACGATGTAATCTGGGCCTGTCTGATAGGATCATCTTGTTGCATCTGTCCATTTCGAGGTCCAAGTCATTTGCCCTTGTAAAAAATTTTTTCTCAAAATTTCTCCACAGGTTGAGGCATCATAAAAAGGGTAGGTTTGGAGGACAGGAGCTTTTTGAAATGTTCCACTGTATGTGGGCATCCCTAATGCAGCCGTGACACTCCCTGTACAGTCAGGAACCAGTGCCAGAGTGCAAAATTCCCATCACAAATTGAATTTTCACTTCACAACCATAGCAGGCCAGTATGGGACAAAGAGACAAGCATTACTGTGAAGACATCAGTTTTGACATAAGAGGTATAAGAATTTACCAGAATAAAGGACAAAGTATATTCTATTAGTGGTAGAGACTCATGCAAATCGATACCTGCCAAGCGCAAAGTAGTCCCTTGTAGGGATGCAAAATATTATGGAAGGCATGATATTAAGATGCCCCTGAAGTCACAGCCACTCAGTGCTGTGTTTCAGTGTTACCTTTCATTCCATGAATCTTGCTTTTCCTTCTAAAGGAGTTTCACACTAGGTCCAACTAAAACATTTGGTGCCGTCTTTCATATTCACAGTTTTATGCAGAACTTCATTCTGCTGTGAAAGGGCTCTCAATGTCATCCCCTGCAAACTGAGTGATGCCTTCTGTTCCTGGATGACTGTGGTGATATGCAAAGAAGGTTTGTGAATTTAGATGCAACTGGAGAGTTCCATGGGGCTTAAGGTCTAGACCTTATCTTAGAAACGTGCCAACCAACCATTAACCAGTGGCCAAGCTAATCACTGGCTTCAGTTCAATCAGAAGTTTTCTATACCAATCATTGGTTTAGCCAATCATTATCCAGATCTGGTCCCTGGTTGACTTGAGTAAGTGTGAATCCAAAATGCTACATAATCTAGCTGGTAGTTTGATTGCATTAGACCTAATCAAATGAGTGTTTGATCAGATGTGTGGTTTGTTCTAATCCACAACCTATTTTTTGATCAATGACTCATCTAAATTACTGTTGGTCTCTACATGACTGATCTACCTAGTCAATAGAGGATCTAGAGTCGTTTATCTCTGCAGTCATTGACCTACTCAGCAACGACCTGATTAGCATTTAATCAGAGCAGCTGTTAGCATAGAAAGAAAACAATAGGTACAATCAGGAGCTTTAATGCAGTCAGGTGGATCTGAGGTGGGATCTAAGACTACATAGTGAAAATGTTAGATGATGGTGGAAAATAGTAGTGGCAATGGCTGATAACAGCAGCTTGAGGTGTACTCTGAGAAATACATAAATGACACCATATAAGATCCTTGGCACAGGACTATTCAAGGGCTCAATAGTAAACGGCCCCCTACACACAACAAAGATGCTCTGTCCTCATCCATGATTGCACTGATATCATGGCTTAATTCTTCCCCTTACTTTTTACTACCTCCTTCTACTCCACAATGGGGTTCCTACAAGATGAAAGGTCATCTCCTCCATAAGATGTAATTTAAGAACCGAGAGTCCACCCTGCTCTAGGGCAAAATATACTCCCCAGCTGGTTTAGCACCATGAATGAGCTCATTTGGGTTCATTCTGAATTCAGTGTTGCCCATCCTTGGGTTATCATTGGTCACCTAGGATGTTCAGCTAATGTCCTTCCTTGATCTACCAATGCACTGCTTCCTAGGTCCTATCCTGGCCCAGTGGGAAGTCCTTGAAAGACACATGCTCTTAACCTCAATCTAGACACTAGATAAATAGATGTCTAGATTCTACATCTTTGCTGTTAGAAGCTTCCACCTTGGCCACTCTTGGGCATTCTTCCCCTGAGTCAGAGACTATACTGGTTTTAGAAGATGCTCAAAGGTTAGCTTTGACCCCCACAAAGCTCTCAATGTGACATGTCCCTTATAGATGGGGAAAAACCCTACCTGTGGGCTCTAACTTCAGGAGACCCATTCTTTGAGTGTTATGATGGAAACATTCGAAGTACCTGCAGCCCATACCTATCCTGGCAGTGCATAGTGGGTCAGAATTTTCATGGTTCAATCTAGTCTCTTCCTCCATCTTTTCTTTGCTAAGGCCCCCAAGTGGATTCAGTCAACAGTGTTGCTTCCCCAAGAGTAGCCATGAAACAAACAAACAAAAAAACAAACAAACTAACTTGATTGCTCCTACAACAGTTGTGGTTTGGAATCATTGAATCACGTAAGATCCTACAGCTTGTATCAACACCCTTCAATTGGGTGGCAGCCAGATCAAACAGAAGATGTATGTCTAGCTACCCTGTCTCCTATGAAATCCTTGACCTTATCTCTCCACGTACACCACATCCAGATTTTCTACCATCCATGCTATTACTGAAGTGGTCCCTTGAGTCTCCTGCTACTCAGGAAGGCAGGCTTCGACCCTCACACCTAGGTTGGTCACCTACCATTTTTCCCACCACATTTCAGGGCTACCCCCACTTAGCTCCATCAAGGTCTCTATTGATTGTTGCTAAACTCAGGGATTTCCTATCTCCCACTCTTTTGCCTGGGTGGGCGTGGCAAAGATATGCCATTTTTAAGCAACCATAGAAAAGAAGCAGCCAGGCTTTGTGATGAAGTAACTTCTTATTGTCCTTGCGCTGGCATAGACATTTATCTTCTACCATGGTCTGAACACAGGTTCCACCCCAAATTTCTCATCATCCTATGCCTTCCATCAT
The DNA here is from genome assembly GCF_021556685.1 of Rattus norvegicus. Lineage (NCBI taxonomy): Eukaryota > Metazoa > Chordata > Mammalia > Rodentia > Muridae > Rattus > Rattus norvegicus. Next base: position 31,720,774 of record NC_141552.1, read on the forward strand.
TTTAGAATGCTATCAACAAGAAGACTCTTGCCAGATGCAGCCACTTGAGTTCAAACCAGAATCATACTACAAATTCTTCTTCTACACAGGCTACCTGCAAAATCATTTGATGCATGTAACCTCCGTGAGAGAGTGGTGGAAGATCCTGGCAGAGGGAGTTAATATGAAAATGTACTCACAGTAATAATGATCTGTGATGTTCTCAAGAAGACATAAGGGAAAGATGTGTTGTTCTGCTCTTCACCTATAAAACTGAGGACAGAAAGGTTACAAGGTTAGAACAGTAACCACAGCAGACTTTCTGAGTATTTTGATAAGATTAATATTGATGGTAGCTGTTAACCAAGAACAGGGAGACTTACTGGATTTGTGTGAGGCACATGGGTTATGCAATATCACCATTTTAATGTTGAAAGTCATGTTAACAGATGGTGTGACAGGACAGTACCAAGCAAAGACCCATATTCTTTCAACTCAACAAGAAATGGAAGGAACCACTGCACTGTGAGCAATTCACCTTCTATGGTCTTTAAACATGGATGTACTGTTTCTGCTTAATTTCAAACCTTTGTTGCAAGGACAAGGTCACAACACAAGGTGTGAGCAAGTGGGAGGAAACAGTGCATCCATGTTTAAGACCATAGAAAGCTTCTGAGTGGGAAGAAAATCATAACAGGAAGAGCTGGTGCCCCTCACTACTGAGAAAGCTCATGTGTACAATCCCTTTCCTGCTGACTGATTATGGGTCTTCCCCAACAAGCCACTGTGGTAGTATTCCCTTCCCCACTGTTGATACCGTCTAAGTGGACATCCAAAACAGCAGTTAGCACCAGGCTCTCCTACAGTACTGTTTCTCCTGGGACACAGTAATAAGACAGAATAACCATAAAGTATAATATGGTGTACTACAAAAACTATCTAAAACTTACATCTAATTTTTGGAATTTTCATTTAATATAGTTGGGTAGTGGTTGACTGAATCTCCTGAAAGCAAAAATCATGCATATTTCACAAGAGCCTGAAAAATGTATAAAATTTTTTTAAAAGTCAAATGAATTTTATGGAGACCCTGAGAAGAAATTTGTCTGATGCCCCTTTGAAGTGGGGCCTGTCCTGGGATAAACACCAGTAGCTTATGCCAACTGGTCTTCCTGAAGAATGAAGAGACTTCCTCTCTCTCTAAAGGATTTTCCTCTGTTCAAATGGTGTTGGTGTTCTTCCCAAATGGACCTCTCTTGGCCAAACCCAATAAAAGACTGTGCCACAGCAAAACACCTGAGATTGCCAATGCTGCCACTTGACTTGATGTCAACTAACTGCCAGGTTTAGTTCTCATAGCAATCTTTGTTAATGGAGGCAGAAGTCCTAAGGATCTGTGTAGATGAGTGACCATGGCCAAGCTCAATAAGAAGTAGGTTTCTGTAGGTTTTACGACTAATAGGATCAAAGTCCTCAACAGACTCCCCTGGACCCCCACTGCAGTGCCTGTGAGTTCCAGAGGAGAAAGTATGGTCCAGCTTCAGAACTCTCTACATGTCAGTCCACAGAAAAGTATAAGCATCATTGCCAGGGGCCATTCGATCTCCTCATCTCAGGTGCCTGTCAGACCTACTGAAGCAGTGTGAATTGTAACCTAGTTGAAGGAACTTTCACAAGTTGATTAGAGGAAGAATACTAGTGTCCAGGGAGAGGATAGGATATAAGTACAGAGGCCCAGGCCCTCGCCCTGCCTGTATTATTTTTCCGACAGGGGGGTTTCTGAAACTTATTTTGTTTGGCATTCAGCACCACTGCTATTCACTGTTTCAGTTATCCACTGGGAAGAATTTAACAATCCAAGAAGCAGCACCGAAGAGTCAGTTAAAAAGTCTGGACCACAAACTTGGAACGTCTCTGTTACTTCCAATGGACGCTACCTTGGCTAAAGCAGATATGTAATAGGTATGAGTGCAGTGAGTGGACCTGACCCAAACCGTGAGAGCTGGTTTCTTTCATTCATTAACTAACCACTAGAGGTCAAACTAAAGGCAGTGTGAGCAACAGTTACCATTCACGGAACCCACTGTCTCACACGCTTTCCCCTGTGTTTTCAGGCATGGTGCATTGTGGTGACTCAGACAGACAAGGTCTTTTACTTGGTTGAACCTTCCTCATTGCTGTCTAGTTTACCCAAGGTCGGCTTCACTTGTACAGGTGTAGTTCTGGGCAAGAGGAGGTGGGGTTCAATAACCTGGAACTTTGTACATTTTCAAATCAGCTATCATTGAAGAGTCACAGAGATCCAATGTTCTCCCTCTTTTCCTTTTCTTTTCTTTTCTTTTCTTTTCTTTTCTTTTCTTTTCTTTTCTTTTCCTTTTTGAGCTTTTTAAAAAGAAAACAGTATGTTTGTTGAGCTGCTTCTACAGGAGGGCACTATCTGGCCAAAATGTAATACCCACAATTCCGGTACTTGGCTTTTTGGCCACTGCCCTAACATAGAAGGAACTTGGCTTTCCCTGTTTTAGGCCTCTTGGACCTGGAATATCTCTTCCTAGTCCTTAATGGTGTCTGTAATTTCCACTATTAGCACTGTATTTCATTACCTGGTGAAGCAGCTCTTGGCCCTCCGATGTGCATGCACGACCACATGATGGAACATATTGAGCCAGGGCAGTCTGAACATCTTGCTTTGTGCTTCCTAAGAGTAAGCTATGTCATGGGTGATGGCTGAGGCCATTCAGGGTCAAGCACCTTGGGAGCTAAGGCAGGGAAGTCAAACGTCTTCCATTCACATCTGTAATGTGAAACTTCTTGGTTTACTAGTATAACATTTGCTTATGTGTTATAATGAGGCTGGATCTCACTGATATACATTTTATCATGTACATTTAGTGCTTAAACTAAAGCTCCTATTCATTAGTTTTAATTAAATATTAATATTCGCTGAGCTTTGATTCTGCCAATATCATCCGTGCTATTTTTCCAGTGCTGTCATGAGAGCTTTGAGTGTTTTAATAGGTATGAATAATAAAAATGTCATGCACATATAAATCATTGGAAACATGAGTTAAGGAATAACCACATTTAAATTGGTTTTGAATTAAACCCCATTTATGATTCAGCTCTGAACATTTCTAAAGTTCCCAGTTTCGGTACTTTTTCTTTCTAAATCACAAGTATAACAGTTACTTTTCTGTTGCTAAAAAAAAAAAAAAGAACAAAAAAAATTTAATGAAGAAAGGGTTTATGTGAACTATGGTTCAAGAGGAATAAAAGTCCATCATGGTAGGGAAATATGGTGCCAAGCATCAGGTATAGTAGTAAGAGCCAAGCTAAGAGACCACGTCTTCAACAGCACACACCAAGCAAAGGAATCACCAAGAGTGACTGGAGGCTTTAGGCCCTCAAAGCCCACCCTCAGTGATGTTCTTCCTTCAGCAAGGCCGTGCCTTCTAAACCTCTCCAAACTGTGTCACCAACTGGAAACCAGCTGTTCGGATATCTGAGCCACTGGGGGAGATTCTCATTCAATTCTCAGTCACCACAGCAACTTAGACATATGATTTATAATGAATTAAAAGCAAATACTTAAGCCAGAGAGATACCCCAGTGGATAAAAGCACCAGTCATGCAAATTCCAGGGGACAGACCAGTTCAATCCCAAAAACCTACATTAAAAAAAGCTCACCGGCTACCATATGCATTCCCGGCACTACTACCCTGAGACAGAAGGCAGAGGCAGGGAGACAGCCAGCTAGACTAAACCCCTCTGCAGCTGAAATAATTGGGACCCTGCCTTAACAAAGTAGAAGACAAAAACTGAGCCTTGAAAGGTTTATTGTGAGCTCAATATGTGACAGCATGTATGAGTATGGATGCTCGCACATATATGTAAATTTAATATATACCACATTATAATAGTATTAACATATTGTAATATATTATAATAATATATATTAAATATTGTTTATGTAACTCTTTACATTACCCCAGGCAGCATGTGGCATGAGGGTATTGCCTTGACACCTAGAAAATACAGTCTTCATCAAGATACTCTCTTAGAAGTTGAGCTCCTTTTAAAAACGTATGTGTATAGAAGGGTATCATTAGGTGAAAGAGATGGACTGGGATCCTAAGAAACTTGGGCTTTATCCAAGCTCTGCTAAAAACCCGTGTGACTTTGGTCGGATCCCTTCCCCGTCTCTGGGCCTCAGTTTCTCTACCTGCTCATTGCAGGAGGAGGTGGAGACCTTAAGACTTTGAGTCTGTGCTCCAGATTGCTTATTCCCCTGCAGTTGACTCAAATGTGTTTAAGTAAGCAAGCCACCTCCTGCCAGCCTCATCGGCCTCTTATCTTAATAAGTAATGAGTGTGCCAAGGGCTGACAATGACATATTTTGAAAATAGTTTTAATGCATGGCTGGCAGAGGACCTGTTGGGCGTTGACAAATTACACAAACAGATGATGAGGAGCATCAAATATTAACAGCTCTGGGCCCAAGCGGTAATGGAGAGCCTACCTGTGTCTTACATAAGCCTGTTCATGTTCGACCCAGACAGGCATTTTTTCAGCCTACCCAGGCAACCACATATATAGCTTTCAGGGAATCGAAGCAGCCAAACTTATGTCTTGTTGGGTGACTTTTGCCTTTAGTCCAATTTATTCTGGGAGGATATTTGAAAGCCAAGCTCTTTTAAATGGGCCCCTTAATTCCTTGTATAAAGAACACAGATTGGAATCCTTTCTTGGGTGCGATTCCCATCTTGAGGGTTCAAATGTTGCTGAGAAAAGAATTTAAATGAATACAGTTTCACACACGCCCGCGTCACCATGTGCCTGTGATATGTTCCTCAATGTTTTAATGCACAACAGGAAAGCAACTTGTGTGGATTTCCAACCCAGGCTTGATGAGCATCAACTCCTTAAGTATTAGTACTATAAAATTTAAGTCATTTTCTTATGACTGTTTAATTAGTCTTTGTCACTCCAAGTTCCTTTCAACGGAGTTCAAATTTAAAGTGAAGGTTTCTAGAATGATCTCTGTTGATTTGATTTGTAGTGATAGAAATACTTTGCTTTAATCCGTATCTCTTGCTCGTCCATGTTAATGAGATATTGATGGGTTTTTACTGTGAGTAAATGATTGCACTTTAATCTAAATAGGGTGGCCAGATTTGCCAATAAGAATACAGGATGCTGGTAAAGGCTCTTGTCACGAAGCTCCAGACCTGAGTTCTATTCTGAAACCCACATAGTGGATGGTAAAAATTCCTTCAAGCTGTCCTCTGATCACAACACACACTCTCTCTCTCTCTCTCTCTCTCTCTCTCTCTCTCTCTCTCTCTCTCTCCCTCCCTCTCTCTCTCTCTCTCTCTCTCTCTCCACACACACACACACACACACTCACTCACACACACATAAGCACACTCACACACATACTCATATACACATATATAATTAATTTTTAAAGACATCTCTGCTCTTCTGAAATACAATTTAAATTACTTTTAGTTTAAGCATATTCTATACTATTCATTCTTAATTAGTTAGTTAACTAAGTCCATGTGCTGTGGCACGTGTGGTGGTCAGAAAAGAACTTGTTGGATCCAATCATGTCCTACCTTCCTGGTTCTGGAGATCAAACTCAGGACGAGAGGGTCATCAGCAGGTGTCATACTCACTAACCCACATCCACGACTGCGCTTTTCCTTCACATATTTTTTTCTTAAGGTTTTGGAGACATACTAAAATACTTGTTATTCGCTCTATGTAAAAATTCAATTGGGTGACTTATATTTTATCAAGAGACCTTGATTCCAAGGGTTGGCAACCTTCCCTTTAACTAACGTATAATTTAGGCTTTGTGGGCTAGAAATACCTGCCTGGCTGGAGTATATTCTGTTGCAGTGAACAAGTGGGTGGCGGCTGACTTTCAAACTGCCAAAACTGAATTCCATTCCATTCTCCTGTGTACGAAACAAGCTTTAAAAACCCCTCTAATCCTTCAAAAGTGTGAAAGCACCGTAGCTTCCAAGTCTCTACAAAATACTCAGTGGCCTGGCCGTGGTCTAGGGTACTGGTCAGCCATTCCTCTGACACATCTAAAGACACAGCCCACTTGGAGAAGGCCACCCACCCTTCGGAACTCCTCTGCCCCTGGGTGGACAGGGTTTGCTATCCTGTCCTGTGGCTGCCGAGCATCTGACGTGTGATTGGTCAGAATTGAGAAGCGCTGTCTTCTCGACACATTTCTAAGACTTTGCATTCATGAGAACAAAGGAAGGGACAGCGCTGCCTCACTAATCTTTGTTTTACATTGACTGCTGCTGAAATGACGATATTGTGGTGATAGACACAAAAATAGACACAAAAATACTCAAGTCCAATGGCTGAAACGAATTTTTCTCTTTTTCCCTTTTCCTTTTTAAATGTGTTTGCTAAACGATGTGGGATACCATGCACAACTCTCTTCTGTATACCTTCCACCCTGCTTTTGGTCAAGAGCTCGTCAGAACCTTCTCAGTACAAACCATAGCCCGATCCTCTCTTGTTCAAGCCTTCCTGCCCCGAATGTTCTTGCCGTGGAGGACATGAGAAAAAGAAAGACATGGTTTATACTCCCTGGTCACTTGTTCTCTAGTATCAACCGACCACATAAGCTGAGTGAAAACCCTAACTATGAGAATCAAGGGAGGGAGTCGGTGCTCTTAGAGTCTTAAGTAGGAGACCAACCTGGGAGGGCTGCAAAGAGAAAGTTACCAATGGTCGAACTTCTGAAAGAGCAGCAATGGACAGAAGGGCATACTTAAGGGTAGGGCAACTCCAAAGAGGCAATGATAATGGGGGAGGGAGGAGGAATGGGGGAAGGGAGGAGTTGGAGGACGGCCATGAGGCTACAACATTGGGGTACTATATTGCAGTGGAGAGGAGGCTTGATGGGAGCTGAAGCCAACTACTTTTTCCCCCTGTATTCCAGAGGACCAATGAGAAGCCACTGAGGATTTCAGTCACTGGATGGAGATGGTAGTAAAGACATCACAAGATTTGCATTCCATTGGCTTCTGTCTGCACGATTCTCTGACTCTTGGGAAGGTGGATTGCAGACAGGTTGCTGTGTGTGTGACGCCTCAAATCAATAAACTCCCTCATGACGGTCTTTAGGGGATGGCAAGATAAAGGCAATGCCTGTTCAAGTACTGTGTCCTCTTTTCTCAGCATGCTTGAGATCTCACCCCTGAGTGTGTGGTCTGTGAAGCCTTTGTGGTAGAAATCTTTAGCAGTCCAGAAATTGGAAAAACAAAACAAAACAGAATGCCAACAGAGAAATGTGTCAGGGTCACTTCATGATGGCCATGGTTGCTTCATGATGGCCTTGTCAGAGCTGGGTGGGAAGCAGGAAATCTAGGAGGTGGAAGCTTTAGATAACTGTAGACTATGTATGAAGTAGCTCAAATGGTATTCTGGAAGTTTCCACCCTAAGCAAGCCCAGGAAGAAACTTCAGATGGTAGATTAACCATATCACAACTTCACCTTCTACAATTTTTTCCCTTTGTAGCAAGTTAGACATCCCCCCCCCCCTTACCACATGGGACCTGACCTGGTTTGTGGGTAGGACCTTGTGTTCCATGACTCCTGCACTGAATACAGCAGTGGCAGTGACCAGGGAAATGATACATAAATAACAACTTTAGACTTTTTCCTAAATGCAGTTGATTTTGTCACTGGGATATCCTCACGGTGTGGACCATGTGTTCCCATGGTACCAAGAGTCGCTGCAGTGAGCCAGTGTTCTTAGAATTCTGTAGGCTATGATCTTATCTTCCTGTGACAGGTACTGTGGCCTTCTTATGTGTTTCATGAGGAGAAGTTCTCTTAAGTCATTCATAGTCACGGGCACTTTTCAGAGACCACAGCCAAGATCTCTGTGGAACCAACTTTTGCCGGAATGATGCTGTTAGAGAGGTCCAGGAAGCCACAGATGATTCTTCTTTAAAATGATAGACATGGAAAACACATGGAGAATTCTAGCAGCAGCTGAGCTGAAAGTTTTCACATGAACTGTATGTATAAGAAGTCTGGATGGAGCGAGACTGAAGTCTGCTCATCTGTGACCTGCCTCGTTTTTCTGTGATGTTGAATCCAGTGGGGCATACACTGAGAGGCCTATGAGTATCCAGGAGCCTCAAGGTAAGGTGAGCATGTTTCTTTTCCGTGTGCATAGATAGTTCTGAGACTATCTAGAACCTTTTCAACTAAGTAAAACAAAATCACTAATAAGGAATAACAGTCATATGGACCTGTGTTTTAGCACCTGATACATATCCATATCCATATATGTATACATATCCATGTACATATACATATCATCATCATATACATATACATCATCATATACCTATATATCATCATATACATGTACATATACATATACATCATCATATACCTATATATCATCATATACATGTACATATACATATACATCATCATATGCATCATCATATACATACATATACATATATACTTATACATCATCATATACATAATCATATACATACATATACATATATACTTATACATCATCATATACATATACATACACACATTTATGTATATATATGTATATACATATGTTTTTTGAACTCTCAAAGGTCCTATCTTCTTACGTACCTGGAATGTAAGAGACCCAGCAATAATATTAGTGGAAAATTAAGGCAAGCAAATGTAAGGGTGCTCCCTTAGTGCCCAGCACACATTGTCTATTAAACAAATGTTCTTTCTCTTCGAAAACAAATTTTCTTTAAAAATTATTTTTATTGATTAATTTTATGTGTGTGACTATTTCACCTACATGTATAACTCTGTACCACGAGTGTCCAAGCCTGGTGCCCACCTCCTCAGGGAGGCCAGAAGAGGGTGTCAAATCCCCTGAAACTAGAGAGCGGTGAGCTGCTGTGCGAGTGCTGGAAATTGAACCCAAGTCCTCTGGAATAACGGCAAGTGCTCTTAACCACTGAGACATCTCTCCAGCCTCCAAATGCTCTTTCTAATCAGAACACAGATAGCTTCCATCTTCCTTGCTCAATGGGAAAAAGGAGAAACAAACAAGTTTTATTTAGGATCATTTAGATTTGTAGCAGGGTTTTAAAGTAGACACAGACATTCCCAAGTTCCCTTTAGTTGATGTCTCCTCATGTTGGGTTCTTACAGAACATGGTGCGTTTAATATAAGTGAGATACACACATTGCGGTATTGCTGTTCACTTAAATCCTGGCCCTCTGTTAGTGACCCTTTCTGTATCAGGAGCCTGTATATTCCACTGCATTAGTCACTGTGTCCCCTTTCAGCTTGTGACAGTTTCCAGTCTTGTTCGTTTGATTTTGGCTTCTCTCAGACATCTGTCTTCTCTGGAAAGCATGGTTTTTATGATGCTCCCATGCTCTAAATGACAGGAGGCCACTGAAGGGTGTGTCTGCCCTGTCACTACCCGGGCACGTTCTGAATGCTGCCATGTAGCATCCTCAGTCCATGTACGATCCCTCCATCTGCAACCACTTCCCTTCTCACCCTTATCCTCTTAGAACTTCCAGTTTCCATTCCCAGTCCCACCCACACCCTAAGGTAAGTGCCCACTTATCCAGCTGTCTACTCGAGGTCTCCTTTTGAGTACCCAAAAGACTTTCCCAAAGACATGTGGTCAAAACCTAACTTTTCCTAACCTCCCCAACTCGCTTGTCTACACAACGGAATCCTTTCCCTATAATAAATGACATCACCATTAATTCAGATACTTTCTGGGGGTTTCTGAGCTTTTTTACTCTCACACCCTCAAACAATACCATCTACCCTTCCTTCAGAACAACCAGCCTCTAGGACCCCCTTGTGGGGCGCTCACTTGGATCCTGGCCACTTCCTGTCTTAGGTGGACAGTCCTAGAGGATTTCAAATCCTCTCCTTGTTCCCAGTTCTCTCCTGCAGTATAATCTCATCACAAGTCGTGGCAGGCTGCTGTCTTGTCCAGATTTTCTATGGCCCATACACTCTATGCCCAGGACACCTTGGCAGCACGGTCTCACTGCCTGCTAGCCTCCTGCTCTTGGGACATTGAAGTTGCTTGGCTGTTCCTCCGATAAACCAAACACACTCTTTTCTTAGAGGATATGAGTATGTAATACTTTCTGGATGAAAGTCTCTTTCCCGAGATGTTCATATGGCTTGCTTTCTCTTATTTCATTTATGATTCTTAAAATGGAGTCACCACTCAGAGTCCATGAGGATGCAGTTCACGATCCCTCAAAGATACCTGAATCCTCAGATGCTTACGTTCATTAGATAAAATAACTTAGTATCTGAATATTATTTTTTCATAGAATTATATTATTCTGAGGCTATTGGTGATACCAAACACAATGGCAGTGTTCTGTAAATAATTGTTACATTGTATGTGGTGTGGATGAGAATGGCTTGGTCTCCATTTGTTGGAAGTATTTGGGAAGGACTAGGAGGATTTGTTAGAAAAAAAAATGTGTCATTAGGGATGGGCTTTGAGGTGTCAAAAGCTCAATCCATTCTCAGCCAGCTTTTTCTGCCTCATGCTTCTGGATCACTATGTGGTCTCAGTACTGCTCCAGCACCATATCTTCCTGCCCGCTACCATGCTTCCTGCTACGATCATAATAGACTTTTACTATTTGAAAGTGTGAGCCCACAAGAAACCCTTCCCCCTATAAATGGCCTTGGTCATGGTGTCTTATCACAGAGATAGTAAGGTAATTAAAACATAGTATATTGTTCAGTAATAATGATAAGAAAGAAATCTGAATGTCAATTACAGATGCAACCATTGTACTATGTTTTCAGCCTCAGTTGAGAACATGTCTGGAAGCTACATATACAGGTTGTCTGTCTGTCAATCTATCACTTACACCCTTCCCATTTGCCTTTACCACATAGTGCATTGTGAAATTGTATTTGTTTAGAGTCTGTCTTTTCAACTTTTTAACTGTCTATAAGTCCTTTTAAACCAGGAAATGATGGAGGTCTTTTTCTTATGGCACATATAAACACACACAATTGAGTGAAGAGGCCACTGTACATCGCTAGAGGAATAGTCCTGGTCTAAACATGTACTATGCCCACAGGCTCATGTAGGACCTTGGCTATCTGCACACAAGCTTTGGAAGAATGGTTAGATCCTGAGAGTCTGACCTACCCAGTGGGTTGATTCCTTGATGGTATCATAATAAAAGGCATTATTGGAGTTGTGAAAGTAGGACATAGGCCTGATTGGAGGAAGTGTGCTTTGGGGAGGAGAGTGTGTCTTTGACCAGTGTTTTCTTCAGGCTTCCTCTTATGTGTCCCTTTCTCTATGTCCTGCTCATCCTGAAGCAAGCCACTTAACTGCCCCACATCACCCCACCAGGATTTGTATTTTACCATGCACGGGCTCATAGGCAACAGAACCAAATGGCTATAGGAAAAAACCTCTGAAACCATGACCCCAAATAAATTCTTCCTCCTTAAGTTGCTTATGTAATGTACTTGTGACAATTAAGAAAAAAGGCAAACATGGTAGGCCGTAGAGCAGGTAGAAGTCAGGGAGGCTGGTAAGAAGCCTGCGGTGCACAGGGAAGCTCCCACTTAACAAACCACATGTCCCTACTGTCAACAGTGCAGAGGGTAAAGAGCCCCAATTTGGCATGCAAGTTCCTTGCGCTCATATATTTGGATGCTTAGTCTCCAGTTGGCAAAATTGTTAGAGAATGTGGCCTTGTTAGGGAATGTGTGTCACAGAGAGGTAGACTTTGAGGCCTTAAAAGCCCAGCTGAGTCCCAGCCTCTCTTTTTAAACCTCCTGCTTATGGATAAGATGTGAGCCCTCAGCTATCACTCCAGCACTGTGCCTGTCTGTATGCTGCCAATGCCTCCTGCCATGATGATCATGAACTTGCTCTCTGAAGCTATAAGCAACCCCTAGTTAATTAAATGTTTTCTTTTATAAGTTGCCTTAGTCATGGTATTTCTCCATAGCAGTAGAACAGTGGCTAAGGCAGTAGTTCCGAAGAATTGTTTTTGCTATAGCAATAGCACAGTGGTTAAGAGAGCAGTTCTGCAGAATTATATGTTTGTTTGTATGGACACATACAATATTAAGTAGCTTACTGTCAAGATCGCCCTTCGTGATTCACAAGAACTGACAATTTCAAAATTAAAGTTAAGGGGTTGGGGATTTAGCTCAGTGGTAGAGTGCTTGCCTAGCAAGCGCAAGGCCCTGGGTTTGGTCCCTGACTCCAAAAAAAAAAAAAGAACCAAAAAAAAAAAAAAAAAAAAAAAACCAAAAAAAAAAAAAAAACCCAAAAATAAAGTTAAGCCTGCCATCTTTGGACATAATTTCTTCTTTTCCGGGGGAATGTGCTTTCCTCCAAGGCCTCTGAATGAGACCCTTTTAGCTTATGAAGGGGAACCTCCACTGAGTAAAATTAAATGACCACCCATTGCCACAACTACACAAGTACCTTCCTAGGAGTACTTACACTCGTGTCTCATCAAATAACTACTGTGGACTAGCCGAGTTCTACATGTAATTATTACATTTAATAAATGGCAGACTCGGAATTTAAGTCATGTTTTCTCTCTTTGATACATTTATTTGTTTGCAGCTGGCAGATGACATTCTTCCAGAGAGGGCGAAGGCAGGCCCTCCAGTAGGCAAGGCCACCCTGACATACACCTCTCACTGAGCACCTGATTTCTAAAGGCCTGAATCATGGAGTGGGTGCTTCAGGGTGGAACTGAAGCAGTTTCAAGAGCTAGCTTTGAAAACCACACTGTCACAGCTCAGAGAGCAGCATATCATCTGACCCTCACCTTCAGAGGAGGAATGCTTGAGGTCCAAGCTCCACACAGTGTGACCCTGATCCAGAAAACTCAGAGAGAGAACTCTTTGTACCTCCGGTCCCAGCTGGCCCTGTTGTTCCCGGAGGCCATTCCTCAGAAGCCAGCTGTTGTGAGTGAGAAGAAAGGTGTCAGTTCTATTCACTGCTAACTTCCAGGAGGCAGTCTTCTTTTGCTTTCTCTCTTCCAGAGAAACTGCTTTTCTGACAGGGGATACCATCTTCCCAGTCCCCAGGTAGACAGAAGAGATTCCTTAATGAGGAGAGAATCTTCTGCTCCAGGTTCACAAGTGACACTGTTCTGCTTTTCACGGGTTCAGACGCTACGAACTCCCCACAGAGGGCAAGAAAAAATGGCATCAAGTCAGCCTGAAGGCCCAAAAGAGGCTCACTGAGTCACCAAAGAAACCTGGTGGAGTTGCAGAAGGAGAATGTGAGGGGACTTCCCGGAGGGAAGAGGTGCCTTCTGTTTAGAAGCAGAATTCCAGAGGCTTTTACTACTGCTGCGTGCAATCCGCCTTGCAAGTCTCCTTCCTTCGTCTGGGTGTGTGTGATTTACTACAACTCCAAACACTGTGTTTCATGACAGACCTTTCTTCATCCAGATTCTGCGTCCACCTCCTCTTCGCCGTTGCCTTCCGAGGTGGGGGCGGCATCATCTATAAGCCATGCCTTGTCTCCATCCAAGGAAACAGGGGCATGGGGTGGGGTTGACCTCCTCTGGTTCGCGCTGATTGAAGGCCCCATGCATGGTGGCACATGCGCCTTTAGAAGAAAGTTCTTAGTAGCGTATTATTAATAATAAAGCAGAGATTGTAGGCATGGGGGATCTGAACAGATTTTTAAAAATAACAAACGCGTGTGTGTGTGTGTGTGTGTGTGTGTGTGTGTGTGTGTGTGTGTGTGTGCAACTGCCTGTAGGGAGGGAACAAAACTTTGGACTTAACAGCAATTCTAAATTATTAATGGCTCAGCATACTTCCTTTTATTAGAAAAAAATACTTAAACACATTTACCAAGGATGACTGGAAGGTCATGGTTAAGCATGAGAGAACACAACATAGCCACTTTATAACGTGTTTAGTTATACTACTGGACAAAATAAAGTTTTTGAAGGCTCAGGTTAGCAAGAAAGGCAATCTGTTTTAGGAGGGGAAAAAAGTCACCTTTCCCAGACGGTAGAATCAATCCACAGGAGGCTTACATTTTAAGATACACCTGACAGGAGAGCCTGCTTGTGTTTCTTCCGTGATTAATTGGCAAACATTACATTTGTTCATTTCCTTAATGAGCGTGTTTTGAACACTTACTGTGAGCCAGGAGACGTCTGGCAGCTGGGGAGGGAGCAGAGCCACTAAACCAAAAGCAAGCGCCACACTGAAGGGCTTGGAATCCTAACCTAGGTGTATTCCTTTACATTTAAGTCTGAAGCTTTCTGAGAAAGGAGCATGCGCGCTGCCTTCAACTATGGAGTCCAGCGGATCAGGAGGGGAAAGGAAATCCTCAGGGGTGGGGGAGGAGTGGCTGGCGGAGGAGCACTTGATTAAAATATTCCGCTCACAAAACGAATTTTCGGGAGGCTTGGTGGTGGAGCTGGTTAAGTCCCTAGAACTGAAGGAAAGCGTGTGCAAGGCTACCACTGCCACACATTCCTACTGGGCAGGATGTAACGCTTGTTGAGTCAAAGGTCAACAAAAAGCTCGGACTAGGAAGGAACTCATCACTGATTCCGTTTCCAAATTCAGGGTTTGTCAAATTCTGTGAACTTTAAGGAGGAAGAGGAGGAGGCACTCACCGAGTGAGGCGAGAGGGCACTCGAGAAGGACACACTAGTCGTTCAGGCTGAGCTGAGCTCTGAGAAGTGAGCCCAGTTCTTTCAGGCTTACTGAACAGCGAAAATGTTTTTCCTGCTCGTATGACATAGCTGTCCTGGAACGGCGTTGTGTTTGCATTCCAGCTTCTTCGTTTTAGAATCTGCTGAACAAGAGGCTCTTGTCCGGAACAGGCTGGGTCCTTTGGCAGGAAAAGGAAAGACTAGTGGACCATCGCTTTCAAAGCTCTCGCTTGGCAATAGCATCCGCTGTTTCTGCCCAAGTTTGTTGGTTAAGACCAAGACAGACATCCAGACTTGTATCAGTGCACTTAGAAAGCATTTTTTTTCCTCCAAGGAATAGAAAAAAAATATGTTAATTAATGATGTCTCTTTTGTTATGGGGTTCAGCAGTTACCAGCCCCCCACCCCAGCTTCAACCAGTGCTGCCCTGTAAGAGACCGTTTTACGTGTTGGTACTTGGTACCACAAGTGTGGTGGCTTGGTAAAGTTGTGGCAAAGGATAGCACTTATTTGCTGAGGTCTGTTCTGTGTACTCTTGCCCCTACATCTAGGTGTGGCTGTGAGTCTAATCCCTACCAACTGTCCTCATCACTTTCTGGCCATGACTTTGAAGCAGCATGCGGGAGGTTTCTCTGCTGTACACAGCAAGGTGTGGAGAGCGTAAGAGTCCAGGCGACGGCTGCAGGGTGGAGGGAGCCATGTAGGTCTGGCCTAATTAAATTAACTAACCATAATGACTTCATAAAGTCCGTGATTTGGCTTTCAGGTATTAGGCCACTTGCTGATGTCATTGCAAATTATTATGAAAGTGTATCCCAGAGCTACTGCTATGATGAAAAACATTTAATTCCTGTTTTAACGCTATCCTGGGTGGTGGTGGTAGGGTGACAAGATGGCTCAGTGGGTAGAGGGGCTTGCTGCCAAGCTTTCCAACCTGAGGTGTTTATCCTCTGACCTCCACAAATGAGCGCCCAGCACCCACACACAGATAAAACTGAGTAAACGCTACCCTACCCCTCATCATACCTGTTAGAAGACTGGTTTGTGAATTATAGATGCAGAAGCAAGATGGCCTTCAGAGGCATCAAAGGTCAATGGTTAGTGCTGATAATCTTCCTCCAAACAATAAGTTAGCTCATGGAAGAAGTCAGAGGCTCCATGAGCCAATTGCCTCTCAGTAATGGCCCACTAGCTTACTAACCTTTAGCACATGAGCCCTTTAGGAGAGACACTTCATGCTCAAATCTTTTCAACTACCTTCTCAGCTTGTGAGGGATCAGTTTGTAAGTCAAGCACAAGCCATAGTCACCCTTCACCCCTGCTGTGCTGCTGTGTACTCAATAATTTTTCTTTAACGCAACTAAAAATTTGCAGTTTTATTGTCACTTAAAATTATCATCCCCTTGCATCTAAGAAGTGTTAGGACGCAAACATTCTTAAATATCTCCGTCTATCTTTGATATCCTGGAATATAACATTCTTATAGCTCTAAAGGAACTATTCTGAGCCATTACCTAAATTCCTTTGGGCCCAGTCTCCTCAGCAAAGTCGTTGAACACTGGAGAAGCCTGAAGCTTTTGTCTCAAAGGTACCTTAGAGGCTGTAGTTGATTCCTAGGTAAATTCTTAGAAAATAGTTGGCGACTGTGCCACTGTGACAACTCCCCCAAGGGATCTGACCTGGGTGCCTGCCTCCTTGTTATTTATATTTACGACTTCGAATGTTCTATGTACATTTGTGGCATGATACAAGTCTGAATGCTTTATACCACACGCTTGGGGCTGAAAAAGAAACGAAGGCAAGGTTTTCCAATTGCCCACTAGAGGGCGGCAGAGTAACGGGAATCGGGATGCTCCCGGGCTTCAGAGTAGACGTGTTGACATGTGATTTCGCAATTGAATAATTTTTGATACTGTCCTGACACATAAACACCTAGAAGCAGGTTTTCAAAGGTTATTTGCACACTAAAACAGGAATTAAGAAAACGAACTTGCATGCCAAAAGTCATTTTCAATATTCTACAAAGCACTGCGGCCTCGTTATGAGATTGCTTACACAGACTATTCAGCTAAGTCAAAGACGAACGGCAAGTACACGCGTTCAAGATAAATTAGGCTGAGTGGACTCAAGAACATAGATCCAATGGCTAGTAAAACTTTCTCTGGGACTTGGGGACCAGCCAATTTGCACCCCTCCTCCCCATAAAAAGAAACTGGGTTTTACGTGATTTTGTTTACCCCCAAGTCTCCCAGACCTTGGGATCCCCAGACTCAGGGAATTGCGGTAAAACCACTGTCCACGTGCTCTCTGGTTGAAGTTTACTTTCGTGGAGATTTACTTTTAAGCCATTGCCATACACTGGCCATGAGAAGTCAGCAGAAGATCCCACGTTTATTCTGTTGACATCCTCTAACCTTGAGAAATAGCCCATTTATATTATCACGCTTTGATGTATTTCCCATTTGCGGAGCTTCTTTGGTGAGTCGGCATTTTAATTTAATTATACTTTTTACTAATGGTCTTTATTTTTCAGTGTCTGAGTGCAAAACGCCCGTAGGTTTGATTATCTGGCCCCCTCTTCCTGGTGCAGAGGCGCCGTGCAAATTTATAAACTGACAAAATGCAGTGTAAAACTCGGGGAGGTGAAGTTAGGAATCTGTATGGAAAGCCTATTTGAAAACTGAGGCTTTTCTTTGCTTGCAGGGTGTAGCCCCTCTCTCCCCCCCACACCCCGCTCCCCACACATAGCTCAGTCTCTGGTCCCGCTGTCCTTAATAACAACAGCATCACAGTTGTAGCTCAGAGAGCGTCAAGGACTAAAAGGAGCTCGGGTACTCAGCGGCTCTCTTCTGAGCCTCTGCAGACATAAAATCAGTCACTACAGTATTTATTTTTCTTCTTCAGCGCCCTCCCTGAACTGAGGATCAGACTAGAGTCTTGAGCTTGCTAGGCAAGCCCTCCTCTACCCCGAGCCACCCCTCCCCCAAGCAAAAGCTTGACATGAGCTCTAGCTGTGTTTAGGTGCGTGTTGTAGGGAGCTGACTCTCTGAGGACGTTGTCAAAGTCTCTCCCAAAGGCTCTCCCAGGACCTCGGAGCTGTGCTACTGTGCCTTTCACAGCAGAGAGGAACCAATGATCGGCTATCCCCAGAGACATAGCTGTACACACCCGTGGTCACATTTCACGAAAGTGTGCTCCCTCTCTCCTGGATCCTAAGACACCGCTGACTGAGATGCACACCAGTGATTCAGCGATAGCCTTTCAAGAAGAAAAGAAGGCGGGGCGTGGGGAAGAGAAGAAAGAAAACTTCCGGGTTAATCGTTTGGAGGGTACATTCTAGTTTCGGAAGGCTGAAAGGGAAAACGCAGAATCTCATTTTAAAATCGGAAATCCAGTCAACACCAGTAAGAGGTGTATTTTAAGATCAAGTTCACAGGTCCTGATTCTTCCTGCCCATTCTTAGGGATGGGGCAGATAGTGATGTGTGTGGTGGCATTCTGGGAGAATGGTGGATTTCGTTTTTATAACCCGCTGGCATGAGCTGTCTTTTTCTTCTTTTACTCAGCCTGAGGTCCACCTGTCCTATTACCCTTGTCTCTATGTCCCTGTTCCATTCACATGGATGTGGTTTGCCTAATGGTGGTGAAGCCACGGCTGGCCCGTGTTATTTGCTGGAAGTCTGGGTGAGAATGTGGCAGACACAGGAGAGAGGACACAACAGAATGGTGGAGGGCTCTCCTAAATCAGAGAGTGGGGCAACAGGGAGAGGGATATGAAGGCCCCAGGAATTTGCCAAGTACATGGACAAGTTTCTAGCCATGGGACCCATTGGATCCATCTCCATCAGGAAGGAGAGAAAGGAACACGGAGTGAAAAGAGTGCTAATTACCTTCCTCTGGGGATCTTAGAAATGGGATGTGGGTGGAAATTGCCACGATGAATATGATTACTGCAGGATCTAATTTCCCTGCTGAGGAGCAAAGGGAAGGAGACAGGGACTCTTTGATCTTCTTCTCTCCTGCCACCTTCCATGTAACTGCCTGCCTTCTCCACGGCTAGCCTAGTTAGGGGTAGCACTGCCCCTCAACCCCCAGCCCCCATCTCTAAGTACATTTTCTCCTCAGTTCCTTGAATTCGTGAAATCTTTTTGCATCATGAGAGAGAGGGTGTCAAGTCAGAGCGCAAACAGGAACTGGCTCTTTGGCCGGGGGTGGGGTGGGGTCTAGGATCTCACCCTGGCAATGTGAGTTAGGGGCACAGGAAGGCAGTAGGAAATAGAGAAATTTAGGGGTGGGGTTGGGGGAGGGAACATATACCAAAGGCCTGGAGGAGGAGGACATCTAAATTAGGGGCTTGATATGATGTTGACAGTAGCGGCAGGAAAGGGTTGACCTGAAATTTTGCCCTGAGCAGACAGAAAAATGAGGCTGTGATTTTTTTAAATATAATAAGGATATTTATTTTTACATCAATAATTTCTTTCGCAGAGGCAGGTGCGGAATCCAGGACCTCATGCACGCTGACCAAGCGCCACTTCTCAGGTATACACTTGGCAAGTTCATTTTTTCTTAAATGAACGGGCTTAATTTTGTGCTAGTCAAAGAGGAAAGAAGGAGACGCCGTGACAGAATAAGGCTGAGCAGCAAAAAGCCAACCAGAACTGTAGAAAAGACGTGGGGAGAGAAACTGAAATGAAGAACCAAATACCGAGAGATTCAAGTCCTCCAACAGACTCCAGGCTGGGCAGCAGGTGGGATTAATGCTAACCAGGAAGGACATGTTTGCTTAATTACCTAATTGTCTTCAGGTTTGCATTATCTTCCTGAGCTGGAAGCTTCTTTCTGGACTCTGATGTGAATTGCTTTTCAGGGAACACTCCCTACGTGGCTGGAAGGAAGATGCGAGCCCCATGCGGGAGGAGCATGGATAGAACCTTTCCTGTTTGTTCACTCCCTTCTGCCTTTTCAGCTTCTGAGGGACGTGTCTCTCCCACCCATGCAGCACCCTAGATTCTCACTCACCTGGCTGGTCTGGTACAGAGGGTCTCTTGGATAAGAGAGTGGTACAGGTTTCCCAGTGAACAGCTTAGCCTTGGGGGAGGGATGTACCTTGGTGGAAATGAACAGGACGAATTCCCAGGATCAGTTCCACAAAGAGAAACAAACTGGAGTTAAATGAACAAAACAGATGTTAGCCTCAAATCCTTGGCACCTTAAAGAAAAGAGACGGGCGATGGCGGTGGGTGCAGCTCAGGACTCTAGGTTCTTTTGTGGTGTCTGAAGGGGCTATATTCAGGAACTTACGGGTGGCAGATGGGACATTAGAATTTCCTGTTACATGAGACATTGGAACAGTTTGCAAACTAAGAGAAAGCCCATGTCACCCCCTTCCCCCCATTCCTCAACCCCTGTGTTTCCTCTCACAAATCCACTGGTGGAGATGGCTACAGAGACTGATGGCATTCACTTAAGCAGAAGTATTGTCTGCCCAGGGTTTGCTCACTTTAAGGGCCAAACCCAAACAGTGGCACTCTCCTGGAATCAACTTCCTTGTTTGCTCCACACACCCAGGACCCTGTCATCCAACGGCTGGTCAGATGGTCTAGGTTTTGTGCATGAAGACAAGAACAGCCCTCCTAGATCCCCAAACAAAGCAAATGCCCTCTACAGGAAGAGTGCTTTCCCAGGGCCAAGTAAGGGCTAAGCATGGCTTTGCTGTAGCCCCTGTGCCACCACTTTGTACCTTCTTGGGTACTTTACTGCTCTCGTGCACCGAGGCAGCAGCTCTCGATGCACACACACAGTCTCTAGGAGTCTAGCACTGGCTGTAGAGTACAAGCTGGCTTCAAACCTAAAGTGATCCCGTTGCTTCTGCTTCTCCAATGCTGTGATTTCAATGCCTAACTGTGGTGAGTCCTGAATGGGAAATGTTCTATAAAACATGGCAAATGCATGGAAGCCAGGAGCTGGCTTTGTGTAGTTGCTCTTCTAAAATAGACATCGAATGGCAATCCATATGAAGAAAAAAACATGCGTTACCAGAAATGGACAAGTGCATTTTTTATTTGGTATGTGCTTCTGTGAGCTGTACATACATGTACATGGGAGGGACATGCCCATACATCCCCATCACTCTCTCTTTCATTTCCTTGAGACAAGATCTCTCGATTCACTTAGACTAGCAGCCAGCTAAGCCCTAGTGACCCTCCTGTCTCTGCCCCTAATCTAGCATTGGGGTTACAGGCATAGACTGGCCTGAGTCATCTTTGTAACCCATTGTTTTACATACTTTGGTTGTGTGCATTGGACTTAAATCTTGGCTCATCCACATGACCGTGTAGAAGTCCCTTAAATGCTTGTGACTTGTTTTCTCAATTCAGAAACTGAGCGGAAGTATAGTGCCCATCTCCAAGTGTCAGCGAAAACTAGAAATTATAATGTAATCACAGGGGGTATAGAAAGAGTTCAGCATTCGGTGGCATCCTGCCGTCATGGATGTGGTAGTGACACTGTCATGGCCACCCAGTGTTGACGTGGTCATAATGTTGCCATGGCTGAATGTCCAAACTCAGAGAAGTGTTTGAATTTTACTCTTGAAGAAAGACCTGCTGGGGAAACAAAAGAAAACTCATAGAACATGGATGAGAGAAAAGTCCAGGTGAGACAGAGCGGTAATGGCGGGCAATGGTGTGAAGCCTTGAGCTCTTCTCTGTGGTAAGAGGAGCTGGTACGAACCACAAAGCTGCAATCCTGAGCATTTGATGTCTTTTACCCACTGTCCTTTCTGCTGGTCCAGGAGGCTGATGTTGGATGCTTTTCTCTTTGTGCCTAGTAACAATTGTCTGCAGGAGGGAATTCCAAAGGGCCAGACTCCTTTGCTGCTAGAACAATCTAGAGCCAATGCTGTGTTGCAGGAGTCCCAAGTGTGCAGTCTATGTGAAAGAAATGGAAGAGAAGGCAGAAGGAACAGAAAGCCCATGCTCTTTATACCCTCTCTCCTCACTAAAACATGCCGTAGAGCAGCAGTTCTCAATCTGTGGGTTGTGACCCCCACAGGGGTCACATATCAGATATCCTGTATATTGTATATTTACATTAAGAGTCATAACAGTATCAAAGTCACAGTTATGAAGCAGCAGTGAAATAATTCTATATTTGAGGGTTACCAACACATGAGGGACCATATTCAGGGGTCACAGCATTAGGAAGGTTGAGAACCATTGTCTTAGCGTATCTGGATCCACCATTATGGGTTTAATTATTGCCCTTCCCAAATAATACATTAAAATTCAAGCATCCAAATTAACAGAGTCTCACTTTCCTGGAGATAGGGTCTAAAACAGATTAAGGGATTTGGGGACAAGATCTTATCGAGCTAAATTTAGACCCAGGCTTGGTGGTACACACCTTTAATCCCAGGAGACAAAGCCAAACAGATATCTGAGTTCAAGGCCAGCCTGGGACAAAGCAGGTTTTCCGTGAAGGAAAGTTTAAATCCAGGCATGATTGTACACGCCTTTAATCCCAGCATTACAGGAGACAGAGCCATACAGATTTCTGAGTTCAAGGTCAAATTACAGAGCAAGTTCCAGGACGGGCAAGCTTAGGCAGAGAGGGAGTTGGAAAACAGAAAACTGGCAAGAGAATATGGAGTGGGTGGGGGAGTGTGTTCCAGCCCCAGGAAACAGCACAACAGGACAGCTTTGGCCATGTGGCTCGGGCCAAGGGACTACTGGGACAATTGATACTGTCTAGCTGGAACTAAGAATTCAGTGATTAAGAAGAGACCAGCTTATCACTGAGGTGAAATCTTCTGGGAAATGTTTTCTGAGAGCTCAAAGAAGCTGTGTTCCAGAGATGGCCAAGGGTTTATAACTCACGCCGCAGCTGTACTTGGTAATGTCAGACTCACCCAGGTGGTACTGGTTGTGAAGGCCTGAAGGGATCATGAAGAGCAGCTGAGGCTTGACACTGTGAGAGGCCACAGAAGGCCACTGGTGAAGGTGCAACCTCAGAGGCAGTTGATAGCCCAGGACTGACGGGGTCATGCAAAATAGTTGAGGCTTGGCACCATGAAGAGAGCCTCTAAAGGCTATTAGTGAAGCCTAGTTGTAGCAGAAGACTCCAGCGTACTGAAGATGCCAGTACCACGGCATGACACCAAGAGCAACATAGCAGCAGAGTGGATCAACCTGAGCTTAGAGTGCTACAGAGGCAGAGCTGGAGAAGTGACACTAACCCTTTGGAGGAGCTCAGAAGATCATATATCGATCCCAGACATTGAAACAAGAAGGTCTCCACTACGATTGACATTTCTATGAAATGGGACATTCATACAATTCATACAATGAATACAGTGTAACAAGATACAAAGAGACGAGAGTCACCAACAAACCAGGGAGAGATGGGAACCAGGTTCTCCTCTCACAGCCATCAGAAGGAATCAACTGCCAACTCTGACTTTGAATTTTCAGATTGCCACTGTGTGAGGACACAACTGCTGCTTTCACCTCCTAGTCCATGGCTCTTTGTCACTGCATCTCTGTTGAACTGATCTGTGGTATTTCCTACATCTTGGGTTGTTTCATGGATACACTCCGATGTGTCCACTGACTACCTAATAGAATCCCTCAAGGGTGTAGATTGACAGCATAACCCCCCACAGGCAAATGAAATGGATCATGTAGCATGGTTTGCAGTGGCAAGCATGGGGGCTGCAATTTGGGTATTTGTCTATGTATTCGCCTCACATGTATGTAGATATTAGAGAGTGAATGGATTATCTGAATTATGAAACCATAGACAAGTTTAATAGAGCACCTATAGCCACCCTTCTCTAGATTCAACTGTACAGCTTCAGTTAAGGTCAACAGAGTCCAGACAGTCCAAGATGGCGTCACCCACAAGTCTGGCAGTGGGTACTGCCTGGACTTTGCACGTCAGTCATAGGGCTCCGAAGAGCTTTATGTGCTTCTTCAATGGGTTCCTCCAGACAGTTTCCCAGAAGTGAGACCGGCCGTGCACAACTTTAACTTCTGCCTGAGTTTTAGAGACAAGTATTCCCTTAACAAATATTATGTCTACTGCTCTGTACAGAGTAATTCCCCTTTGTGAATGTCGCCTATCCCTCGTGTTCAAGTGTGGAAAACAGCCAGCTGCACTGTCTACCTGAGTGCATTCAATCAACTCCTAAATTAAGTAGTTCCCGTGGGAATGTAACTCAGTGTTTGTGTCCCAAGACTCATGGACCATGCATTTGTTAGGTGGGTTTCATCCTCATTACAAAACACATCCCAGGGCTCCTACTTGGAGAAAGCAGAGAGCAAGCATTTTGCCTTAATTATATTCGTATCATATTAAAAGAAAAACAAAACAAAACCTTGTATGGTTTCCTTTATTCGGGAAAAGCCTTACATTCTGTAATCTCTGCATGTATCCCAAGTGAACTGGACTCCTATTCATCTAAAGGCCAAGAAGACATGTCTGGCCGCTATGTCACTTTGAGAGCTCTAAAGAAACATTACAGAGTTTCTGTATGGCTCTTGATGGGGCTAAAGTTACAAGGTGCTTGAGCAGTGAGCCCCAGAGATGGTACTTTGGTGCATAAGAGGCTCTGTAGATCGCCATCCCCTCTAAGAGGAGACACTGATGGGAGGGGCACATACAGTTCACAGGCAAGCCGTTGGCAAGACCTGGCATTCTCTCCACTCACTGCTCCTACAAAAGCTAAAAGGAGTCAAGCCTCTACAAGTGATTCAGAAATCAAAATCTTTTAAAAGAAGTTGCTCAGGGTATCCTCAGGTGACTGCTTGCGGCTAGCAGGGATGATGGCTGGAAAGCTTGGTGCGTTCTGATTACTTGATTGTGTCTGTATTACTTTTGTTCAGGGTCTGACATTCTGAGCTATACTTTGAGGGGAGCTGTTGATGTCTATGTTTCTTATAGAATGGGGTGCGTACACTATCTCATGGTGGGCAAAACTTCACACAGAGAAAGACGATGCTTTAACCCAAACTGTTCATCAAGTTCAGTTTCAAACTCACACGTGTGTCTTCTATTAATAGCTAGCTTTGACATAGTCCAGGCACCGTGGTCACAGAGCCTTGAGGTGCAGTGAAGACTCAGTCACATGGCCTGCCACCTGACAGGCATATTCACCTACTCACCTGTAGGAATGACAAGCGCTACCTCTATTCTTTCTAAAAACTTTAAAGCTATGTATATGCATATGATTGTATGTGGATATGTGTGTATCAATTCAGATTCCCTCCAAGGCCAGATGAGGACATTGGATCCTCTGGAGCTGCAGGGGTGGGCAATTTTGAGTCACCTGCTATGGGTGCCCAATTCAAGTCTTCTACAAGAACCGCAAATGCTCTAACCACTGGGCCATCTCATCAGCCCCATTCCATCTATTCTAAGGGTTCACTACAGTGCAGGTAGATTTCAGTTATACCTAAAGCATTCCACATCAAGACTTGTCTACAATGTAGGCTTTAACTGATACGAGCCTCCTGATTAGTACTTTACCTCGTTACATATCTCTCTTGACCTTTATGATCATGTCAGGTATAATTGCCACCAGGGAACAACGTACAGAACAGAAAAGAAGTGTCTTGGGCCCCTACTGCAAGCTCTAAAATCCCGGCAAAATCTAATCCACACAGCAGCACTGGCCAGAAGCTGCATGTGATTGACTGAGCTACTAAAATCGAATTGTTCACGACCTCTTCTTTAGGCTAAAACACAGCATAGTATTGATTTTTTTGATTCAAAAAGGAAATAAGGACAAACTCTGAATATCCAAGTTTAATAAAAGCAAATCTTCCTTGTTTCCATGATGACTGATGTTGCTATTAGATTTGAAATTAGCTTCAGGGCATGGCTCTACCACACCCCAAGTCTATGTTATCCACTTTTATTTCTCGTTCACTCCCCTCCCTCCCCACTTCTCTCCTCCCTTCCTTCTCTCTCTCCTTCTTCCCTCCCCTCTTCCCTCTCCCCTCCCCTTCTTCTCCATCTTTCCTCTCCCTTTCCACTCTTCCTCCTCTTCTTCCTTGAGGAAAACACCCACTAGTGTGGCCGTCCTAACCACCACCCTCCTGCCTCAGCTTTTCAAGTGTTGGTGTTACAAGTGTGCACCTCCCTGCCTTCCTCAAGTTAATTCATTTTTCCTTTCTGTGACTGAGCCATCTGAGTCCCCAGCAGATCAGAAGCAACATTTCTTTTCCATGTCACCCAATTCCCGCTGCTCATCTGACCTCGGGAGGTCCTGAGTGACTCTCCATGTAAGTGGCGACTGAACTTTCACACCTTCAAGGAAACTGGAATGTGAGCTTCGGTTGGTCAATGTGTGCTAGAAACTCATGTTTCTTTTCCTTGGTTAAATATAATTATTTCTTTTCTGCAATATCAGAATGAGCAAGCCACAAAGCCAAACTCAGAAAGCGCCAATGAATGTGGGGAACTTGGCGTTGTTGTTGTTGTTGTTGTTGTTGTTGTTCTTTTACTGCCAGGCAGAAATACAGTGGCCCTATTGTGACATTGAGATAATATACCAGTGTCAACCACCTGAGCTGGGAGTAAACTATCTAAAAGGTCACTGGACCACCAAACAAGTCATCAGCCCCACCCAACGCTGCTGCCCACACATCCTGAGCTGTGCCAGCAGTGTTGAGCGATTGGCAGTGAATGTGTTCCTCCCAGAACCAACTGACAGTTCCAGGAAAAACTCTACTCACTGGGGTCAGTATCACAGCTGAAAACAGTGATCACCCAAGGCCCAAGTTTCTGTAGCAAAAAATGTCCCCTGCACATAAAAATCTCCGACCAAGTTCCTTGATTGGGAGAAAAATCTTTTCCAAACAGTGATTCAGCAGTTCAGTGTCATTCCATTTGATGGTTCTGGCGGTTGGTATCCAGAGTTATTCCGTGTGGATTTCCATCTGGTGGAGCAGGAAAAGCAAAAGCACATGAGGGACAAGAGGGACATTGGGTGTCTGTGATCCTTTCCTAGAGGCACATGTCACTTGTCTTTTTCCCGTTGAGAATTAAGTCTCTTGGTCACAGATAACCCAAAGGAGGTTGGCTATGCAGGCTTGGTGTGTGTCACGGAGGAAAGGGTGTGGTGTTGGTAAAAATCCAACTGACGTCTGTACAGCTTCTGCTCTGCATCCTGGGACCTTAGCACTGGGGACCGAGGTCCTCACTTTCACATAGGGACTTACAGTTTTATGGTTTGTGAGTGGAGATAGGCAACCAGGGTCCAGCTTTCGTTCAGTAGGGAAGGAGAAAGGGAAGATCATGAGGTGCCAGGGTCAGGATCGAGGTATCAAGTTCTCCTTTTGAATTAAAGTGAGTAGGATTGAGGCATCCAAAAATCTTGGGAATAAAAACTGGAATCCTCAAAGAAAACCACCGACAATGGGCCTTTAGTCAATAATGACCCTGAGCTAGAGACAGTTCCAGGGACACCTGACAGGAGGAGACAATGGAGCCAAAGCTGAGCTAATCTCTGAAATTCTGCAGGGTCTGGAAAAAAATAATAGAACCAACACAGCCACCAATCAAAATTGTATTAATGTACTGCTTTGCCCCTACCAATCATATTAGAGGTTACACCTAAGCCTTCTAGAAAATTCCCCTGGCCCTGTATAAAAAAGGGACCTGGGAGTCCCTTAAGTGGCCACCATTTTGATAAATGGTTGGCCCCTGCATGCTGGTAATTTCTGCGGAATAAATGCAATTTGTCTTTTCATGCTATTGAGTCTGGGGGTCATCCTTCAGTGATTCTTGGACCCTAACAGGGTATGAGGAAAGAAAAATAACTTAAATTTTGGACCTTCGAAGCCACAAATTGCATACAATTACAAATAGGGATGGGTGCCACCGCACATCTTACCCGGTCCACAGTCCTTCAGCAGTTGGTTGCTTATTATTTCCCTCAAGTCAGGAACCTCCTTGTCAGAACTGCAGTGTGCTAGGTAAAATTATCCAGGGAACTTACCCTTTCCTACCCTCCCCTAAAGCCACGTGCCTCTGAAATCACTGTTGCTGGCCACCCTTGCTTTGTTCCTCATACAAACATCAACTGCACATTAATTGAAATCTGAGGACACAGTGTGTTCTGGTGTGTGGGTAGTGCCTGATTCATGCATACGTATGGCTCAGAAGTTTGATTCTCTTACCCTTCAAATTTTCTGCACAAACACTCCTCCCTTTTTAAAAAATTTTGCATTTATTATTTGTGTGTGCATGTGACTGGGTCTGTGTCTGTGTGTCTGTATGAATGTATGCCATCTGTATGTTGGTTCCCACAGAGGCTAAATGAGGACAACAGATCTCCGGGATTTACACATGGTTGGTGGTAGGTACATCACCTGGCATGAGTGCTGACAACAGAACTTGGGTCTTTTGCACAATCAGTTATGTGCCCTTAAATAATGAGCCATCTCCCCAGCATCCTTCTTTTTACTTTAACTAATACAATCAGTGGGTTTCAAATTCTCAGAATCTCTGCATCTCCTTAGGAAAGTTTGAATTAAGCTTTCCCAGATCTGTGTAGTGGTTTGAAAGGCTGGTGGATATGGAGAGCCCAGGTGTGGGCTGTGGACTCAAGTAGGCTTGGGAATTATACCCAGCTCAACTATAGCTTTTCTGTAATGTTAAACTGATACCGACTTAGTCAGGATGTGCTATGGGTTGGAATGTGCACGTGTCAGGCTCTTTGCATTTTTTAATAGTACATGACAGTCCATCACAACACTTCTACAAACAGTAGGAAGTAACCTCAGCCCGTAGTTAAGCTGGTCCTTGGTCCCAGCTTCCCCTACTTCTAACTAAACCATTTGCTTCCCAGCATGCTCTTCTCCTATGCCCCAGATTCTAAGGAGGTAAATTAACACAAGATGCTTGAATTCCACGAGTATCAACTCCCCACTGCCTCCTTTTCTCACAATCTACTTATTCTATTGTACGTGAGGGATTGCTTAGATGAACTAAACAAAGGAAGTGAGCTAGCCAACTAGGCTTCTTGTGGTCATCCACATAGAGAGAGACTATACTTCGGGACCATCTTCTTAGACTAGCTGGGTTATTTGAGAGAGGTCACATCACCCCTCTTCTCTCCAGATCTCTGTGTTCTGCTCAGAGAGGTGAAAGCTGAACGGTCTCACTGATCCTTTCTACTACTCAGGCTCTAGGGCAAAGTGGGTACGGTGAATTAGAGTGAGTTAGAGAATGCCAGTACTCAGGAGGCTGAGGATGGAGGGTCATCCCATGTTTGAAGCTAGCCTGGACTACAGAGTTAGAGCATGTCTCAGAAAAAGAAAGATAAAAAAAAGAAAAAGAGAAAGGAAGGAAGAAAAGGAAAGGAAGGGAAAGGAAAGGAAAGAAAAGGGAAAGGAAAAGGAAAAGGAAAAGGAAAAGGAAAAGGAAACGGGAAAGGAAAGGAGAGGAGAGGAGAGGAGAGGAGAGGAGAGGAGAGGAGAGGAAAGGAAAGGAAAGGAAAGGAAAGGAAAGGAAAGAAAAGGAAAGAAGAGAAAAGAAAAAGCTGTCACTTAAGCAGCAAGGGGAGTCATGGAGACCACACGATTTCCTTACCGACCAGGCAGGTGCTGGCTGCCTACTTTTATCTTTGGCTTTTTTCCCACCATTTCATGGAGCTGTTCCTGTCTGATGGATGAAGACAGAAGCACAGTAAGTTGCTGAGGCAGTCATTGGTGCAGTTTGGCCAAACAACTTGGATGTCCCTGGTAAGCTAATGTCTCAATAACTGTGCCCCCCCATACAATTTCGTGCATAGTACATGTTTGAAAGCATGACTTACCTACTAATTAAAATTCCCTATAAGTGTATATTAGTATGCCTCTGTCTCCTCATAAAATGAGGGATTTATGAGCTGGCGAGATGGCCCAATCAGGGAACATGCTTGGCATCAAGGCTTACGTGAGTCAATCCCTACAACACACAGACAGAAGAACAGAACTCATTTCTATAAGCTGACCTCAGGTTTCTACCTGTGCCCTGTGGCGCGAGCAGAGCCCAGTCAACAAGTGCAATAGCTGAGTTTGAAAATGAGAGACTTAAAAAGAGCCCTTGAAAGGATCTTTCTTTAAAAGGTTTGCGCACTAAAGTATAAGTAATTGTAAATAAAAATCTGCTGTTCGCACAAAATCTAATGGTCCAAACAGTAAAAGTTACAAGAACTCAGTTAAAAAAAAATTAACAGGCCAGAAAGGGTAAGGCACAAAGGACACTCTCCATCCCATTGGCTACTGTCAGTAATTTCTCAGGAAGTATGCTCTACGTTTACTAGTACTTGTGTGTGCGTGCACTGATCATGAAGGGCATGGAAGCTTCTTATTTCCAGGGGACTCACTCTGTATCTTATCATTATAGCTCGTGTATCCCTTTACTCTTAGCTGTATAATATGGGCCTTTGAACAAGCTATCTCTCACGTTTCCCCTTTGTCCTCCCGATCTGACCTTCCTGGTGGTAAGATTTCATTATTACCTCTCATCTCCTCCAAAGTTCTCCCCTGCAATTTTCTAAATCAGACATCTTCTTGGGAGGCATAGTAAAAAGGTCTAGAATTTGGATAATAAAATCAATTGCTCATTTCCTGTAAACAGCGTTCTGGCACTCACTACTCACCGTCAGAAGGATCTGCATTGCAACGGCTGACCTCAGGCATCTGCGGGCATTCTGTTCGCTGGGCGCATGATAAGTTAGTGATATTTGGGTGGCCAGAGGGTATCTGTGGTGCTTTTACGGAAGAGTTTAGTTTTTCGCACTTATCAGGGCAACTGTCCACTTCTCTGGGACCCATCTATGTCTTATAAACTCTGCAAGAATCCCATGTGGAACCCTGGACTAACTGGAAACACATTGACAGTCAGGGCTGGGAGTTTTCTGGAATTTCCAGCAAAGCACCCTGGACAGCTGCATGATTGACCTGACCCTAATCAGATTTTCCTCAATGTGGGAGACCAGAGAAGGCTATTTCTTCTGTGTAAGGGGAGAAGAAGAATGAAGAAGTTTTGAGAAGTATCCGGAAAGTTCTGAAGAGAACACAGAAGCACTAGCAACCTCAACTAGCGGCATCAAGCTCACCTCAAGTAGCGACAAAGAGAAGCAAGGGGCGCAGAGTCCAGCTCTCTCACCCACAGATGCATAGCACCTCACACCCATGCCCAACACCTGCGGGCCATGTTTTGTGATATCCAAGAAAAGTGACCTCTTGAAATGGGATGGGCACACAAGAGTCATTTAACTTTCAGAAACACAAAAAGCACAAACTGCCTCATGTAAAATTACAAATCAGTTCATAAAACTGAAATAGCTGACCTGTACAATGTGGATTTCCTGATGTGTGTCCCCAAATTGGGCACTGGGAAAGGGTAATGAAGGGGCTTTATGGTGATGACTAGCAAGGGCCTCCATGTTTTATTAGACTCATTTTGCTAATCCCTAAAATTAAGGAATTCCAGGTGTATAGGGCCAAGTATGCAAATGATTTCCTTCCGTCTAGCTGCTGGTTTCATAGAAAGCCCTCAAACCGAGAAATAAAACACAGAATGGGAAAGCTTTATGGGGCAGTCGAGAATACTGTGCCTTTAAATAGTTCAGACAAGCGGCGTGTGCTGTAAATTCACCACAGAGACAAATTTGTGCAGAGCTATAAAAAGAACAGACACGAAGCAGAGAGAAGGGCTGGCTGAAGGGGGTCTGGAGGAGGAGCTCTGACTAAACCTGGTTGGTGGACATGGTGCTGGGAATATGGTATGGTGCCCTGGCTGGCTCATTCTCCATGGCAACACATAAGGAAGAACTACTTCCTGCAGCTCAAGAGTCAAGAGCAGTTCTTGTATTTTAAGCACTTTGCAAAAAAAAATCAAAAGAATATGAACGCCAGTGTCCATCAATAAACTTTTACTGAAACATGGTATTCCATGGCTTCTTTGTGGGAAAGTGCTAAGAGTTGAATGGCTGCACCAGAGTCAGATGCCTCGGACACCCTATCACCTTTACGATTTTGGCTTTACAGAAAAGGTGTGGTTGCTCTTGTTCTGGAGGAGATGTTCTTGAAATGGGGTCTACACTCTCTGGGAAGTTGGTGGAGAAAGACTTATTTCCACATACCACCCAGAGCTGTGAGTAAGAAATTCTGTGTGTGAGCCTTGTGTTTTCGGCCCCGTTGCCCATGTGACTCTGATGCATACTGAGGATAGGAAGTGTTTCTACAGAGTGCTGTAGAATGGCAATCAAATGCAACACAGTGTCACACTGAATGGTGATAGACACTAGGTCTTTGAGATAGAGGACAGTTCTCTAGAGGGATGGCCACAGCCATCTAGAGTTTCCTGGACCAGCTTGTCGACCTCTTCCTTACCAAACATGGTACTGCTAGGCACTTGGCTACTCCAAACTTAGAGCAGGCAGCAGCCTGACCACCATTGCTTACCTCACAGGCTTGGTGTTTATTTTTCAAAGTCACACAGCTGGAAGAAAGAGCCTTTATGTCAAACCTGTGTGACCTCAGGTTTGACTTGCTTCCCCATGGGACAGCGTCCTTGATTGAGACACAATAACCAATTCTGTAGGGAGCCCTGTGGTTCAGGCTCCTGGTACTTCATGGGAATGATTTGTCACCTGAATGCTGGGTCCTAGTGTGCTCAGTAGCTGTGTTTCTCCGTGCCACGGAGAGTCTTTTGTAAATTGCAGAAAGTCATTGGCCTCTTCGGGAACATGTCTAGTTATTTACAGTATTTATGTGTGGAGAGCACAAAATATTCCATCGTGAAGATATCCAGATAACAGCTGCTTGGGGAGCATTCTCAGTGAAATATTTACTTGGGAGAATGGGAACCATGTTTACCGATAAAAAAAAATGTAGGCACATCGGGACAAGCACTATTTAGTTGCATGTGTTTTCTTAGATATTTTTTAATATACATTTATGTACTTTAAATTTATTTTATTGGGCAAAGTAAGGACTTTGGGGAGAAGAGCTGGGACAGAGTTTTAAATGTTCTAGGCAAATACGTACAGCCTGCCGTGTGTGCTGAGGCTCCCAGCTGCTTTGCTCTGACAGGATATCCCAACGTCCTTCATTTTATTGTGGTACTAAAGTAATGGGTCTGCCTGGAACCGTTTGGTGACAGGTGAGTCTTACTCTGTCACTGAAACCCAAGAATTTAAAGGGAAGGATGTAGCAATTCACGTGGCTCCCACTTATTACCTGCACTAAAGGGCAGGCGAGGGAGGGTTGAGGGGACTTCATTTTCACCTTTGACAAAGAGATTTCATCTGTTTCCGTGGAGAATGAAGGCACAGACAGGCAAGTGCGCTTCTCTAGCCATCCCACCATCACGTTAATCAGATTTCCTGTGTTTCTGGCAAAAGTTCCCTTTCTTTAGACATCTCCTGCTGCTTGAGTTGGGATGCTTATAGCAGACAGAAGACAAAGGGAAGGGCCTCTATGCAGAATGATCTTTGGTTGTGGTTTTACCTTTTGATTCTAAAATGCAGATGGCAATCATAAATATAGTTTCAAATACAGCACAAACACTCCCCCCACCTCATTCACCCAAGTGCCCCAATATGAAGACCTGAGTTTGAATTATCAAACCCCGGAAATCAATATCTGTGCAATATAGTTACACGGAAGGTGGCCTTTACTTAGAGCGTTTATATTTACAGATGCTTATTAGCATATGACAACATTTGAGATTATCTTTTCTATCTTTAATCGTCAAATGAGCCAGCAATCGCAATGGTATATAGTATTGTAATGCTTGAAATAATAAATCAGAAAATGTGTTGCCTTTTGATCTACCACTAGACAGACGTGTGTCCTGAGAGCAAGGGAGTCCGATGCACCCTGCCACCCCCTTTACCTCTCTGAAAACTCAGTGAGATAAGGAGAGAAACATACTTGAGTCTCCCTGGTAGAGACTGAGTGTTAACTCAATCTTGTTCTCTTCCGTTTTTGAGTCACAGGTCTTTCCCACTTCCTGAAGTCCTGCATAGCCACGTGGCTTGTTCCTGCCATTGGTACAAGGTCTGAAGTCTCCAGGGGGTTTGCCCTGCCCTGCCACAGGTCATGCAAGAGGTGACACAGAGGCACCATAAAACCAAAGCCATTGAATGTTGTGCGCCCACCTCCAGAACATTCCCCAGCCAGCAGCAGACTGCTTTAAATTGTCTAGCGTTTTCTGAATGAAATTACAGAATTTTCAGAAAAATACTGTACGCAAGGTAGCCCGGTTTCAGAAAGACAGACATCTGAGATCATGCTTGTGACTTTTATGTATGTGCAATATGTGGGAGTGAGTGGGAAGGAAGCACCAGAGGGAGGGAAATAGAACACGACGGTGACAGTCAAAATATTGGAGGGCAAAGGGTATGAGTAGAAAGAGCTGTTAGAGATATAGGAGCATGGGTGTTGGGGTTACGAACTAATGTTGAAAAGTCACAAAACAGTTACTCCATATGCTGATCAAACTAAAGCAATGTTTTAAAAGATTTATTCATTATATATGTATATCGGTATATTGTACCTGTCTTCAGACACAGCAGGAGAGGGCATCGGGTCTCATTACAGATGGTCATGAGCCACCATGTGGTTGCTGGGAATTGAACTCAGGACCTGTGGAAGAGCAGTCAGTGTTCTTAACCTCTGAGCCATCTCTCCATCCCCAGTAAATTTTAAGAAAGGGGAAAAAAAAACTACCTTGTATGAAGTCATGGATTTGGGTGTGGCTTCTCACCTAATCTGGCCTTTTATCTTGGTTCTGACGTGGCCATGAACTTTCTGGTGTGATTTTGCTGAAGGAGCAGCTGCTTCCACCTTTAGGGGTTGCAACAGCTCTGGTGATCCAACTGCATCCTCCAGGCCAAGGAGAACCAGACTGAGGCCCATGACCATCCACACCGTGACTCTGGGAGTTGAACAGGAATCTGAGCTGGGTGGCCACTTGGCAATTCTGTTGCCCATTTAAGTTTGAAGGCTAGTGGTCCTGAGTCTTCCCCAGTCCCCTTCTCCTGGTTTGTTTGTTTTTTTTCTGTTTTTGACGTTGGACATCTTGGTGCACACCTTTAATCCTAGCACTCCAGAATCGTGGGCAAGAGAATTGCAAGGGATGAGGATTCATTTTGGAGAGACGTTGGGGTTGGTGGGGAGAAAGAAGGAAAGAAAAGGGAGTCGAAAGGGAGCCGCTGAGGCTAGAAATGATAAGACATGGTTTCCTGTCAATGTACAATATGAACAGAATATACTCAGTTCTATCTTTCTACTATGTGAGGCCCAGGACTTGAACTCAAGTCCCCAGGGTTGGCAGCAAGTGCCTTTATCCACAGAGCTATACCATATGCCCTGATTTTCATAAGCCCTTCTGGTTTTAGGAGAAAAGGAAGAAAAAGGTCTTCTACTTGGAGTGAAGCCTAGAGAGCTCTCCTCTTACCCAGAAGCCTTTGCTGATGTTCCTCTTTCTGTCATCTATAAGGGTTATTAAACTCAGCATAGATGGAATGCTTGGAGTTCATGATGGGCTGTTTCATTGGGGTTTTCTAGCTTGACTCTGCTCATAGATATGAATTGATATTTATAATTTAAAGGGAGAGAGATGTTTGTCCGAGTGGGAAGGCATGTTAGCTGTGTTGGTGTCGGGAAGTCAAGGCTTTATGTCATGTTTGAAGGTCCATTTGGTCTGGGAATGGTTGACTTTGGCTCTGGTGTTAACATTGTGTGTTAACTCTCTCTCTCTTTCTCTTTCTCTCTCTCTCTCTCTCTCTCTCTCTCTCTCTCTCTCTCTCTGTGTGTGTGTGTGTGTGTGTGTGTGTGTGTGTGTGTGTGTGTGTGTGTGCTCTTCACTTGGACACCTAAGCTCCAGTCTGCTCCTGGTCTAAGCACAGAAGCAGGTTGTTCCATGACATGCAAAGCAGTCCAGCTCTCATAGGTTTACTCACTAGTATCACTAGCATGAAGGCCTGCCTGAGCCCCACAGAGCCCATTGGCAGTACCAGCTGAGGCACAAACTGACGTTGGCAGCTCAG
Organism: Rattus norvegicus; assembly: GCF_021556685.1. Classification (NCBI taxonomy): domain Eukaryota; kingdom Metazoa; phylum Chordata; class Mammalia; order Rodentia; family Muridae; genus Rattus; species Rattus norvegicus. The sequence continues at coordinate 31,756,536 of NC_141552.1, forward strand.
AGTCCAACAATCTGGCTGTGTGTGGTCCTAGACTCCTTGCAAGGAACATTCCAGTCACAGAAGCTACCTTCTAGGATCCATACAAGAAGGTTGTTGGGCATCTGTCTGCTAGGCAGAGTTTGGGATATGCACCATGGTGATGCCTAGAGTGACATGTGTACCTCATTGAGAGAAGTTACCACAAACTCCCAGGAACTAAGCTGCAGGCCTGATTGAAGCCGTAGAGAAGGGAAAATCCCCAGTAACTCAGCAGTCACTATGGCCCCTCTGTGTATGTGGTAGGCTCTGTGGAGTCAACCAATGAGATGGGAAGTATGGAAGAAAAGATTGCACCCGTACTGGACATGCTCAAGCCTGTTTCTCTTGTAACTGTCCTCCAGACAGTACAGTGGAACGTTCATGAAACATTTGCACTGCATTTAGATGACGTAGACACAAAGAAGGAAAGAAAGAAGGAAGGAAGGCGGGAAGGAAGGAAGGAGGGAGGGAGGGAGGAAGGGAGGAAGGAGTACTTAGGGGTTATACAGGAACCTCAACATATCCTGTCAGTCACATGAGCCTCCCTAATGTTGGTCTCAGTGGGGATTTGGAGCCAGTCCCCCGGGAATGCCAAGGTACAGCATGCTAACCTTTGTTTAGATGCTGACTTCTCTCAGTGTCTCTCATGCTTTGGGTCATGTCGCAGGCCAAAGAAACGACACTGACAAATCCCGGAGTGTCTCCACATACTAGCCCTGTAAGCACTGTGGGAGTCAGGCTGAGGAGACACCACTAAGCCCCTGTCTTCAGTTTCAATGATTTACTTGTTAGGAACTGAGTTCACAGCACAGAGAACATTCAAAGATAAACATAAATGGAGAAAATTACCCAAACTCCCAAAAGAGCTTGATACTTTTGGTAACATATCTACGAGTATTATCAAAGTTGTATACACACAATGCATAATAAAATGAGGCCGCGCTGAAGAGACACTATCCTCTTAGGCTATTTTTCTGTGAAGAGCAGAGTGTGACTCATCTACTTATCTCATGGTAGCATCAGAATGAGTGGAATCCCTACGCGAAATCTCATCATCCTACTGTGATTTATTTGCTCATTCGTTCCCAACCATTTGTTGGGCCTCGGCTTGGCTCAGTAGCTGTTGTACTGGCTCCAGTCAGTGCAGAAGTAAAGAGAAGCTTCTGGGCTGACAACCACACCCGCCTCAAATTCAACCTCAGATAGTCTGAGGAAAGGTGGCCCACAATCCTCCCCTCCCCGTTCAGGGTGGACCTGCTTCTACTTTGCAGTTTTCAGGATTTAACTTGCTGCAGATAAATTGAAAACTGCTGCTTGGCAGCCTGCAGGCCCAGGCCTGATGCCTGCAGGTTGCAATCCACGACAAGATGAAGGTAGGGAGCAGACTGCCTCAGCTCCTGGGGGGGAAGCATGGCTGATTCATGGTACCACATCCTGGGAACCCTCAGCTTAAGGCTGCTTGCTGAGCCTAGCCATTTATCTTTGACAAAATCCTCACCTGAAGCCACCAACCCCAAACTCCAGCATAGTGCGGGCATCCCAGACATGAGGACAGATGCATTCAAGGGGTGAGGGGCCGAGAAGCAGGAATCTGCCTTTAGAAATGCCAGCCTTTATTTTAAGAACACAGGATGCTGGGAACGGGGTTTTGATGCTAGAACAAAGGGTAGACCTTTCCAAGATGGTGATTCTGCCTGTCAGAGAGTCTAAGCTCTTGCATATGGCCCCCATGTTAGTCACTTGCTTAATTATCCTGATCCCTCATGTATGGAAAGCATGTCTCATGGTGGGCAATATAAAGCACCAAACGTAATCATGATACAGTGGATGTGTCAACCACCCATGTATATATCAGTAAATACTTACACTTGTGTTTCAGTTCAAACCATGGGGTATTTTGAGAACTTCAAATCCACCTTTCCAAATTCATTCAAAATTATAAGTAGAAACACTTCATAAAGATGTTTTTCAAAGCTACCTTCCTGGCTGTATTGAGATACACTGTGCAGAGCTGAAGGCTCCCTTGCTGTGCATGCAGAAGTCAGTGCTTCTTAGCACTGTAATTATGGATTTACAGAGTCGTGCCATGACAGCTGTGATCTTGTTCTAGAACATTCCCACCAACTCACTGTCCACTGAGGGTGGCAGTGGCTCTTCATGTTCAGCTTCACGTCTGGGAACTTGCCTGTTCTGGACATTAAGAGTCGGAGTCATAAGGTCATTCATATCTGGCCTCTTTCACTGAGCATTAGTTATTTAAGTAATTAAAACTCGATGCCATCCATACACTGTCGTTGTAAACAGCCCACTGTCTTCTCTTATCCCCTCCCCCCTCGATAACCCTCATCTTCCCAAGTGACCCCTTCTATCTTCATGCCCCTCTTTTCCTTTCTTGCTTCCTTCCTCTTCCTTTATCTCCTTCCTCCTTTGCTTCTCTTTCTTAGGCTTCATATAGGCCATCATAGCCAGTGTGAGTAACTGCAAAAGGCAGGCCATACTGAGAAAACAGCAAGCCCCCTCCCATGCCTTCTCCAATCTTTAGTTCACACAGCTCTTTCACTGCCTCTTCTGTGATGTTTTTTGACCTTGGAGGGGTGAAAAAAAAGACATCTCCTTTTGGGTCAGGGTCAAGCACTCAACAGACACCTATTCTCAGCACTTCGATAGGCTATGTGTTCACACTTTCGTTATCGCCCACTGCTGAGTCTTTACTGACAAAGACCTCATTGGTCTAAGGAGATAAACATGCACAAGGCAGTCTAGCTACTTACTCACTTGTATGTAGCACCTGTAATAAGTGTCTCCATATGGCCTGTAGACACACTAGTCACAGCCCTTTGACCAATTCTACAGTGTTAAGCATATATTCCTTCCCATACAGTAGACAGTCGTCCTCAAATCTAATTATGAAGTAATTGGTTGACCCTAGAACAAGCATGCCACTATTGTAATGATGAGGACCTCTCTATAGACACTTCAGTACTGTGGCATGCATCATCTAGAGCTGCGTGTGAGCACTGATGACTTTTATCCCCTACTCAACCTGCATAACACCTTTTGACATCATGGAAGTAGGTGTCATGGGGAAACTAGCAGCTTGGCTTTTCTTGTGTGCTATATTCTGAGTGTGTGGTGTCTTGAACAATAGCGTCTCACTGTCTAGTTCTGATGGGCCACCAAGAGCAATAACAATATCCTGTGTTGTTTGGGGGAGCTTCTGTGACTCTTGGCCTACAACTCATAGGCCTACCTGGCATTGATATTTTAGTTTGTAAACATATTACTGGGCATGACGTTTAGAATTTCATCTAGCTCGTAGTGTCTTGATAGTCCTTCTTTTAAACTACTCCATAACATTGCATTGTGTTACTATCTTGCATTTGGTTTGCTCAATCATCCGTTCATGTATGTTTGGGTTACTCAGTCTGAAGATATTATGTACAATGTTTCAGAACAAGCTTTGTACTAGCTGCTGTAAAGATTAACATATTACAAATGTCATCACCTGAGCACCTTAACTTGCCTCAAAAACTTGAAGATGAGAGTTCCCGGAAGAAGTTAGCTCTCGTTAATCTAACGAGAACTAGTTGGCATTCTCTGATGACGGACGCAGAAAATCTGTCTTGCCCTTCCTGCTCCCCGGGTATGGCTTCTAGTCCCCAGATCTAATGTAGCTCCTGGCAAATAATTACCATAACAATTAGAAGAAAAATAGTGCTACATCTAATGATCATGTACTAATCAAAAGCAACATATTGAACAATTCATCTGTGATACTTAATCCTCATAAAGATTCTTAGTAAATGCTTGTATTTTTCCCCCAATATACATAATAAAGTTGAGCTTAAGAGGGGATAAGTAACTTGCCTCAGGTCTCATAATTAGTAGCAGTAAAGACAGAATTTGTAATTAAGAGCCATCTATATTAATCCAGAATTCCTCTTTGTGAAGGAAACGCAGGGACAAAGAGTGGAGCAGAGACGGAAGGAAAGGCCATGCAGAGACTGCCACACCTAGAGATCCATTCCTCCTGCAGACACCAAACCCAGACAATATTGCTGATGCCAAGAAGTGCTGGCTGACAGGATCCCCAGGATAGCTGTCCCCTGAGAGGCTCTGCCAGAGCTGGCCAATACAGATGCAGATGTACACAGCCAAACACTGGACTAAGCACAGGGGACCCCAACGGGGAAGTTAGGGCAAAGACGGTAGGAGCTGAAGGGGTTTGCAATCTCATAGGAAGAGCAACAGTATCAACCAACCAGACCCCCCCAAAGCTCCCAGGGACTAAACCACCAACTAAAAAGTACACGAGGAGGTGGAGGGGACCCATGGCTCTAGCTGAATATGTAGCAGAGGATGGCCTTATCCGGCATCACTAGGAGGGGAGCCCCTTGGTCATGTGGAGGCTTGAAGACCCAAGGTAGTGGAATGCTAGAGCTCTGAGGCAGGAGTGGGCAGGAGGGTGGGGGAGCACCCTTATAGAGATAGGGGGACAAAGAGGGGATAGGGGACTTGTGGAGGGGAAACTGGAAAAGGGAATAATATTTCAAGTGTAAATAAATAAGATAACCAATAAAAATGAAAAAATATAACTGTAGACCCTCAGTTAATGTAGAGTATAATTAGTGCATCAGTATATAGCAAAGAAAGAAGAGTGGAGGAAGGAAGGGGCAAAGAGGAACATCTCTTCACACCTCAGCTTGCATTTACATCTTCCTTAGAAACCAATTCTTAAACCCGAACACTCACCGGAGTCATTTGGCTAACCTATAAACTTGCACGGGTGCCTGTGTCCCTCCCCCACAGTGCCAGTTTAATTGGTCTGGTCCAAGGCTGGCACGAGTGTGAAAGCCCTTGGAGAATAAATACCAGCATGCAGCCCATGTTAAACCCCCACCTTAGCAGGAGCATTCCCCTGCCCTTCGAGGTGGCCAAGAACAGTTTTCATTAATACACATGTGCATTTCCTGTGACCTCTGGCAGCTGTTCCCAGCAGCTCCTGGTGCAGGTGTGCATGGGACTTTGCACAGGGCAGGAGCATCTGCAGAGACGAAGCGGTCCAGCCACAGCCCAGAGGAGAGCAGAGTTCAGGAAGTGGATTTTTATTACAGTCCAAATGACAAAACCTTCTGTGGAGTGTGGCAAACGTGCACATGGACAGTGCTCCCACTGGAGCAAGGGAACCAGTGCAGTCCCCTCTGCTGAGTGTCCTCCTCACGACAGTGACAGGACACCTTAAGTCTGGGATTCCCTGGTGATGATTTTTCCAGCTTGTCCCAACATGAATTCTGATCTGATTGAAGGCCTTGATTTCAATCTTTTTGTGGATAGGTTCTGGGAGAGCCTTAGTGAGTTGGGCAAATCGTGGCTAGAACTTGTCTCTAGGAGAGACAGGAAGACATCCACCCCTTGGTTTGATGTCCAAACCACCTTGGGAGTTACTGAGATGATATGAACTGCCATGGGGTATAGCATATTTCTTTGACTCAGAAGGAAAGGAGCCTTTTACTGTGAGACAGGAATAGTCCACAGGTTCATTGCCAAGCCTGGAGCTGGGGGCTGTCAGGCTGCATGTTTGCCACACTCCACAGAGAACCAGGCAGGCGTCTGTTCTCTGTCCCCTGGCTGTCACGAAACTCACCAGCACATGGGAGATCTGCCCTCTGCAAAAAGAAACAAAAAAATAAGCAAACAAAACGGCCATTTGCCACGCTTGGCCCAGCCATCAACTCAAAATGTTCTTGAAGCTTGCAATAGCAGCTGTTGTTTACAGCCTGGACCTTGTGTCCCAGATCATGTGCTGAGTGCTTGACGTTATTAACTCATATAACCCTCACGTATTCTCCAGTCAGCAAATAGTAGTATGCCCATTTTATTAAAAAAAAGTGATTGGGACACAGAAAGGCAAAATAAACTGGGTCAGAGAATTTGCTAATAGCTCCAGTAGGTCTGGTGTCAGCTCCCCTTGATTCTAAGACTCGTTGTGTGTTAAAAGACTTTGATACATTGTTTCAATCGGGATAGACTGTGTTTAAGATCTCTTTGAATGTCTGGAGCCTTCTACTTAGACATCCAGCAGGTGCACAATAGCTTGCTGAAGGAAGGAAGGAAGGAAGGAAGGAAGGAAGGAAGGAAGGAAGGAAAGAAGGGAGGGAAGGAGAGAGGGAGGAAGCCATTGTATTATTCTGAAGCTGGCTTTCCCTTAGTCAATAGGGGTTATAAGGCCAAGAAAAACAATGCTGGGTGCCCTAAAATTTTTGAAGATCACACAAGCAAAACTTGTAATACTAATCATGGCCCTCAGAAAATTATGTCCAAAGGACACGATTTCCTGATGCAGCTGTTTAAATTTGTCTTATCATTTCCTTTCATTGGCCAACCACCCCCCCATGCAAATAACAATTTGCAGATATCCAATAGCAACAGTCTAGAAAGTTTTCCATTTGAGAGAGAAGTTGAGAGGGGAATATATTTAAACATTCTTTTTACCCTTGCAATTTTGTGCTTACGCGGCGGACTCGAGGATTTGAAAACGGAGAAGCAAGCTGAGACTTAACTGTGTGATGGCTTGTCTTAGGGACTAGGGAACTCAGGGACACTTAGAAGTTCCTAAAGTTGCAGAAGAGCCTGTGCCAGAGCCAGATCTGGCCATGTGCACAGCTCACCCTTTCCTACCATGGCTGCTAGGCTCCAGAAGAGAGAAGGCTCGTTTTCTCTGAGCTGTACCTCAGCCAGGCTGGCAGGTGACCAGAGGTGATTGATTCATTGTTCCACTTTGTCATTTATTTCTCTTGCTTTTCTCACTTCCTTCAACAGGGCTGATAAGGAAAGGTCTGTCTGAGAATCCTGTATCTCTTTTCTCTCCTCTTGGACCAGGGAGCTGCTTTTCCCATTATGTCAGCCACATCCAAGGGCAAGCACACATCATTTAACACTAAAACCAAGCCTCGGCAGAGGCTGGGCAGAGAAAATCTTAGTGGCAGAAAGCTGTTCTGTTTCTTTGGACCCAGGGGAAAAAAAGAAAAGAAAAAGAAAAACCTTTATTCGAGTGATATTTTCATTACATGCTATTGGGTTTTGTTCTCGCAGGGAGCCCGATTTGGAAATTGACAGTTAATTTCTAGAAACCTCTCTTTCCAGGTAGTGTGTTGTAGTGGCATCACCATGAGTCCAGCAAACAGGTGTGAATCTAGGCCCCTGTCTGCTATCATATTGGGCAGGTACAGGATACGGCAGCCACCATGCTTCCCTGACCGTCTCCAAATTCTGGATCTATTTCTGCATCTCCAATTTCTGGATCCACTTCTGCATCTCCAAGTTTGGGATCTGGGAAGGTACCGGCATAGCACATGAACAGAGAGGAGGTGCCTTTGGTTCTGTGTATGATGCTGAAACTAACTCCCTGAAATACTTCCTCTAGGAAAATGCACTCCTTTCACTGTCTTATCCCTTCCTGGGTGAGATGGTGAAGGTAACAATCTCTAATCTAACCCTTAAAAGAGTATGATCCATGCCACCATTGTCTGCATGCACATGAACGTTGGAACACATGCAAGGCAGGCACAGAAATACATAAATAAAAATGAAATGTTCTTAGAGAGGGAAGAGGGAGGGAGCAAAAGGAAGAGAGAGAGGAGAGAGAGAGAGAGAGAGAGAGAGAGAGAGAGAGAGAGAACATCTGTTAATGACTGTAAAGTTTCGCAAGCAGGAAAGGCAAGCTTTTCACCCTGCTTTCCAACCTGGGCTGGAAAGCCATGTGAGTATTCAGTGTGATGCTTGCCGTAGCTGTTCTTCAGTGGTGAATTCTGCAGCTGACTTCCCATCTCTACCTTGGGGCCTCTAGAGGCATACGAAGACCTCGACCAGTTACGGAGCTGGAAAATGTATTTATGGTGCTGTCATATTTAAGACAGCCAGCTCTGACAAACCATATTCAGTGCAAGATCTGCCCCATAATGAAGCACCATGGACTAGGACTACCTTTGTTGGCTAAGGAGTAACAACTCGTGACTCAAGACAGAGGCAGCCATTTCCCTGGGAAGATGCTGGACGTCTGCCTCCATTCACAGAAAATGAATCAAAGAAATTCCTTTCAGTGTATTGTCTTGTATTTGTATTTGGCCGCCCTTGTCTGAGTTTCCAGAATTTAGGGTTCTTTTTTGCTGTCTAATTATAAAGCGGGTATTTTATTATTAATTTTAAAGAGACATATCTCCCCGCTCCTTCTGCTGTATTTCCAGTCTCGTTCTGCATTCATTCTGTCGTGGCTTTGAGTTGCAAGAATTCCATTGCAACTCCAGGGTGGGAAGAGACTGATGGGACCTAAAGAAAGAGTCTTTGCCGTCATGACAGTATCCAAGCGCGATCTCTTCATTTCCACAGAGAAGTGCAATACAGCCAAGCGAGCAGGCTTTATATTAACTTTGGGGGATGACTGCGAGAGTGTGAAATGTGCTGTCTGAGGCTGTCCAGGTGTAAGCTTTGTGGCCACAGTATTGTGTTTTAGGATTTTTATTTCATTTCACTCAAAATGACTTAAGGAAAGGGGTTTTTGTTTGTTTGTTTGTTTGTTCATTCCTTTCTTTTGGTTTGTTTTTGTGATTTGCTTCCATTTGCTGTTACGTTGATTTGTTTTATTTCGTTTGGCTCCCCCATTTCAAAGGTTCACTCCAACTTCAACTGTGGCTGGATGCAGGGTTTTGAGCGTGAGACAAAGCAGAAACATCATGGTAGGAGTCTGTGGCAGAATCCGCTTACCCCATGACAGGAGGAAGCAGAGAGAGAGAGAGAGAGAGAGAGAGAGAGAGAGAGAGAGAGAGAGAGAGAGAGAGAGAGGAGAAGAAGAAGAAGAAGAAGAAGAAGAAGAAGAAGAAGAAGAAGAAGAAGAAGAAGAAGAAGAAGAAGAAGAAGAAGAAGAAAGGAAGAGGCTAGGCAAGATATAGCCCCCAAAGATATCTTCTAAGTGACCCACTTTCTCAGCTAGATCCCATTTTCTAAGGTTTCCAGAACCTTCTAAAATAGTTCCAGCAGATGGGTTGTTAAGCATAGTTGCTCAAGTATTTAATAGGAGCCTGCAGGAAACACTTCATATTCTAACAATGACACAGACAGTTATTATGTGCTGGGCCTGGGCAGAGAACACGGATCTGCAAGATCATCCAGACTCTGTCCTTCCTATCCCTTCTCACTCTCTGATGTTTTCCCAGCCCAGGGTTGAAGCCACTCCATATAAGTGAACCCAGAGAGACCTAGGTCCTGAGACTCTTACCCACTAACTCTTTCTCTCCTGACTTCCCAAGCAGGTATAGTGGACACTGGGACAGGGGCAATAGCAGGGAGCGAGAGAGGGGCTGAACCCACGAGCTTCTGTGTGTTTGCAGTCACCTGGGCTGCCTTGGATTTTGTTCTTCTCACCTTGATGTAGGGGTGCTAATGTCTGAAAGGTACGTGGAACCAATGAGGCACAAGTAGAAGAGGTGAAAACGCAGGTAAGGATTTTTTTTAATGTGTGTCGATACAGTGTATGGCGGGATTGGGCTTACCTGCTTCCAGCCCAGGTTGGTCTCCTTCAAGATGATATCTTGACTTCCTAGGCTCTCTCTTCTTGGTACTAAAACGAGAAAAACTAGCCAGGACTATTTGCTTCAAAAATAACACTATGAACGTGTACTAAGTCATATCATATACCCAGCATCCTTTGTGCAGAGTTCCACACTGTTAATATATGCTGGTGTGGGATGAATAATATTGTTTATTGCTACTATTAGATTGGCGTAGATGCCCCACACATGGAGTACCACAGCTATGAGACCACACTTTGGGGTAGAAGAGGCTCGGTGACTCCTGCTTTCTTTTTGAGCGCTTTTGGCTGCCCGAGCTCTGTGAACACTCACGTGGGCTCTCGTGAATGCTGGGTGGAAAATTCCATGTCTAGCTGCTGCCTGGGTGGCTGACTCTATTAACCATGAATAGTTTACCTTGAATCTGATTCTGATTATATCCAATTTGCTCGCTCAAACCCCCCAACCCCTGCTTCCCTGGCTCCTTTCTAGAATTTACATTAGAAAATGAGCAGCCAGCCCATCTCATTTGTTAGTGTTGGATCCCTGGCCCTTTCTGGTGTGGGTCTTACCCGGGCAACCGTCCTGCTTCTCTAGCTCACTGCAGCACAGTATGTGAAGTGAAGGAGACCTTTCTGGACCTTAACTAACCAACCCGAGAAAGAAGACGGGTACCGTCCATCCATTGCCGCATGATTTGGGTTTTGACAAGGACTCACCAGTGATGGATTTGAGACTTCTCGGTAAAGAAGCGTTTCAGAAACATGGAATACAGCAGTATTTGCTCTCTCCTGGAGGTCAGCTGTTGAAGACTGCTGAAAACACCAGGACTACTCAAAGTCAACGCTTGGAGCTATTGTGAATTCTTCAACAGGAAAATATAAACAGCGGGGATTCTGGGATGGAGCTCAGGACTGACATGGTGCCCAGTTCCAGCTCCGTGAGACTGTAACGGCACTTAGAGTGGGTACCACCCAGCGGCTTGCACTGCCACTCAGGAGCTCTACAAATAGAGCACGGTTGAAGTTGGATGTTAAACACACACCTTTCTCTCTCTCTCTTTTTCTTTTGTTTTTTTTTTCCTCCTGAGTGTCAGTTTGCTTTTCTTAGAATGGAATTCTCTGAAAAGAATTCTCTGTGAATAGTTAGAGTTTGGTTCTCAACTAGCACATAGCATTGTTAAATGAAATCAGCCTTGGGTAGGTGAGATGGTTCAGTAGGTAAGCACTTATGGCTAAGCCTGAGGACCTGAGTTTGACCCCTGGACCCTACATGGTAGAAACAGCATTGACTCCCTAATGTTTACTGACCTCCAGGCACACATGCTAAGGTGTCCAACACACACACACACACACACACACACACACACACACACACGTGCACACACACAGGTGTGCACATGTAAAATAAATAAATAAGATGTAATTTTCAATGTGGGAAATGCACCTTTACAAGAGCCCCACAGTCCAAGTGCAAAAGCCAGCATGGAGAGAAACTTCTCTTTTGTTTTGTTCTGTTTGCCCTGCAATGGTCTCGCTATGTAGTTTGCACTGACCCCATACTCCAGCTCCTCCCGTCTCAATTGGAGTGCTGAGAATGTAGGTTCAACCAACCACCATTCCAGGCCAACTCTTTCTCATTCTATTCTGCATAGCCATAGAACACTACTCTTAGGTAGTGGTTGAGGAGGACCTTTAGATAAACATGCTGTGAAGACTCCTAGAGATTCTTAAGTCTAAATCTGCCCAGGGCTGGTGACCCCTGGTTTGTACTGATATGATAGCAAGGAAGGATCTGTTTTCCTTTGTTTCACATACTCTGGTTCACGTGCTCTCTAGTGCTGTCACATTTGAACTAAGTGTTGTTTCCAGATTCCCAATAGGAAACTGTTAAAAGTCCCAATGGTAACTGGTCCTAGATCACATAGCTCAAAAACACAGGACCAAGAACACATATGTGACCAGTCTCACCCCAGAGCCAGTGTTCTCAGGACGCCCAGGACCTAATCGATTCATCCTAGCCCCTCCACTTCAAATTTGGGCAAGCCATTTTACCTGTCCACATACATTTTCCCAGCAATGCAGAGGCGACAGTGACTGATCTACCCACAGGAATATAGAATAAAAGTAATGTAACAACGTGTGTGGTGTCATGCGGCTTTAGAGATACAGAAAGTTTGCAGTCTGCATTAATTGAAAATCTCCTATTGTGTTGGTTATGAGAGCCTAGCTTTGGGTGTTGTGTCCAACGAGATGAGTTCAGGGAACAGTAGTCCACATCTATGCTCAGGAGGGTTCCCCACGGACGGCAGCATCTCTTTAATCCACACTTCTTTTCATATTGAGGGTGCTGCTCCATTTTTGTTCTGATCTAAGGTATCTTCAAGCAGCATCCTGACCCTCTATTCAGGAAGGACTGAATTGCCACCTGTTAAGGAAATGACTGCTCTATCAGTTAAGTTGAAAAATAAGAAAAGATTCCTGCCTATTAAAGTCATTGCTTCCATACCAATTCATCTGCGAGAAAGATTGCCTTAATAATTTCCATTGATCTCAAGAACAATGAGGCAGAGAATAAAAGAATAAAAGAGTTCCAAAGCCGGAGAGAAGAGACGATAGGACCCGCGGCATTCTGGCATTGTCACAATGTACGGAAGCATCCTGACATGGGGGAGCTTATTAAGAAAGCTAAGATAATCTTGCGTCTGTCAAGGAAAAGCTAAGTAGCTCGGCTTGTTCATACGACCTGACAGGGTGGTGGGTAAGGTCCAGCTGTGACCAATGCCCACCGAGCCAGAAGCCTGCTGGGGGATAGGGGCTGGAAGTCTGGGTCTCAGCATTGGTGACTTTCTATGATTTGGGGAAAAGTGTGGCCAGAAATTCTGGATGTTGGGTTATATATTTTCCCCTCAACTCTCCACGCCTTGCTTTCTAAATGTCTCACTAGACTCCTGGGAGACACAGATCAGCTCAGCCACAGTACCCTATGACCTGTGCAGAACATTGTTTTGAAGAAGAATAAGTATTTGGTTAATGTTCATTAAGAACACATTTATGGGAGGTTACCAAACTTATGGGTACCAGGATGACAATAGACAGATGATTAGTTGCTGGTTTTATGAAATTTGTGTGCAGCAGCAGCTGGGGAGAGAGAGAGAGAGAGAGAGAGAGAGAGAGAGAGAGAGAGAGAGAGAGAGAATACAGAAAATGAACAGATGTATAACCAGTCTCACCTCATGTAACATGGGAAAAGGGAGAGAAATGGTAGCAGATTGTTTTAAAGATTTATTTATTTTATGTGTATGATTATTTTGTGTCTATGTATATCCACAACACGTGTGCCTGGTACATGGAGAGACCAGAGGGAGGTGTTGGGAAGCCTGGAACCAAAGTTACAGATAGTTTTGAGTGAAAATGCGGGTTCCGGGAGCAGATCCAGGTCCTCTGCAGGAAAAGCAGTAGTGTTTAACCCCTGGTCCAGTCCAGCCTCTCTCTGAGTTTTCATTAAGACTGAACAAATAAACTTTCTCCCACAGGCAGAGTCCATTTCACTTCTGTCAGAGCATCATGACATACAGGTATGATAGGTTGCAAAAGTATTTGAGCCTTATAACTCCACACTAATGTTAATTGCAGAGTAAATTTTCAAGCAATTTTATATGAAATACTTTATACATAGATTTGATGGATGCTAGTTAGATAGATAGATAAATAGATTAGATACCTCATAATGAAGCTATTTTCAAAAGCAAGTTCAGTCGAACATTGAATTTCTTGGTCCAAGGGACTGGTTGACGATCATCTATCTACTCACGGCCTCATGTATCCACTAATAGTCCTTCCTGGAGTACCGTACTGACCTAGAGATGGGGTGCTGCCCTCATGCTGGCTCACCAGTAGTTCTTAGAGGGTTTTGTTAGCTCCAAAATGCCACCCAACACTTCTTCTGTTGAGGAGAGCTTTGCAACCAAGCCCTGGGTCCTTTATACTACTCAGATTGGCTGAGGCATGCGGTCTAAAATCGGGAAACTGAGGCTCAGCCTGCACTACATAGAGGGTGTGGATCATGAGTTCCAAACATCTCAGAATGCATTTTGTTGGTGGTACTAGGTACCTATGAGTTGGCCTCTGATGATGGGGAATGATCATGTCCTGTAGTAGAGGCCTGCTATTTTGGTCGGTCATATATAACCTTATGAGCAATAATTTGAGTTTATCCAAGGGATGATTAAACCTCCAGAGAAATCCAAGGATGCACAACAGTTAGTACAGATCCAAAATGTGATCTCAGGTCCATTGGCCGTAAACTCCGTGCTCACCACATGCAGTGGAGAGAGCTTTAACATGCCTGCTGCAACCTAGGAAGATAAACAGACCATTGAACTCTTGCCTTTTAAGGCAGTCGGGCTACAGTGGGCCCATTCCCTTAGAAGTCTCTGAAATGATGCCACCAAGGGATCCTAAATCTGCCTTTATAATATACTTCCAGGGTCCTCCTTAGACACAGCTGCTTTCTTTACTGCTTAAGCCAGTCAGATGCATGGTTTCTTAATTTACAAAGCTATGGTCTGGTTAAGCCAGCAGAGAGTGCATAAAATGGCCATCTTGGAACATATATTAAAATTGGGTACATTTATTGTCATAGTTAAATGACAACAAGGTAGTTGACCTGGTAGGAGTCTAGTGGCTCATGGTGAACATTCCCTATGTATAAGTTGAAAAAATTAAGGGATGAGTGAATTAATAAGTTTTGAGCCCCTACAAGGTGAATAGGGTACCTTGTTTACAACACATACCTTCTAAGGCATCTCTGGGTTCTAAGGCAACTCTATAGATGAGTAGGTGAGGGCAGCCAGGTACAAGTTCCTGTCATTGCTGGCGTCTTTTTCTGGAAAGGGTTAGAAAGGAAGTCCGGAGAATCTCGACTGTTTGATCTTATTTCTCCTGCTGTAACCAGGTATACTAAAAAAGCCTATTTGATTCTAGTCTTTTCTAGAGCTACCTGCAGTTCTGGGAGCCTACACACAGCCCTGGCTCCGGACAGCTGAGTGCAATCACAGCTCAAGCTTCCTTTGCGACAAACCATAAACTATTCCGTCAGTGAAGAGATGCCTTCAAGGTACTGCATCTCATTTATGACTGATATATAATTAATTCCTGCTAGTCAGATAAAAATACTCCTAAGGCCTGTCGTGTGGGGGCTGGTTTTCCTCTTGTGGTTGATCTGTGAGAGGAATCCCGTTTGTGTTTTTTACCATCTGACGGTTGATGAACAAGCTTTTGCTGTGTGAGATTCAGGAAGCCTGGCCTTTATTTTTTAATTGAAGGTATTGTAGTCCCCAGAGCCAAGGGAAAGTGGGAGGAATCCTGGATAGATGGTTCCAGATAGTACCCACCCAGGCAGTGGCCAGTGAAAGGTCCTGCTGTCCACAGCTCTCATGGCAATGGCTACAGTGACACATCTCTGTAGTTTCAGGTCTAGAAATCTGACTTTATTGAGAGCAACACTATCTCTTTCTTTTCTTTTCTTTCTTTGCTTTTCAGTGTTGAGGAAGGAACCTAGGGCCTTGTATATAGGGAGCACACAGGATTCCACTGAGCCACAGCCAGCCTATGTTTCTCAGCATTCTCACTACGTCCAAGATGGCTAATTTTCATTTCATTGTCTTAAACTGGAAGACACAAAAATGTGGAAGCAAAATGTCTCTACTGTCTCCTGAAGCAGAGCTATAAGAGGCCAGGTAAGATAAGCCTGTGGTTCTCTAGAAATTCAATGTTTTGTGGCCTTGGGGACTTTGAGGTGCTACATAAGGTGGGGGCGGGGGTGAGGTAGCAGATGAACTTTTAATACTCAAAGGCAAAAAAACTACAAACCTGTGGCCTCTGCTCTCTCTGGCTAGCAGGAAGGTTTACTCTGACTCTGTGTGACCACCTCCCCTGCTTCCCGACCTCCCACGAATCCCTTTCATCAAGCAGTGGGACCTGCCCAGGGTCTTGCTACCTGCCAGACGCAGTAGTCACTTGAGCGCTATCTCCTTCTTTGAGCCGTTGGTTACTAGCATCCTAGGGAAAAGACTGTGTATGCAGCTGGACTGGAGGCTCTTGGTAACAGGACCAAGGGGAGCAAGCAGGCCCCCAGCCAAGAGCAGAGGAATGGAATACTTTCTCCATCCAGTTCACATTTCCCCAAGTTTCTCCACCCCGTGGCATGAAAACACACAAGGCCCCAACATCTCCTGCATATTTTGTCCCCTGGCCAAGTCCTAGTTAGCCAGTAGACCTTAACTTCTCAATCTCTGAGCAAGCCAGAATTATTCTGCTTCCATGTTTCAGGAAAGTCTGGGGGCAGCCCAACTTTACTCTTCTGGAACTTCCTATTGAGTTCTCTGAAGCCACTGGATACTACAGAGTGGGGCCATGCACATCTCCTTGGTCCCTCCCTGCCCAGGAAGTACTACACAAGTAGTAGGAATGCTAAATGTTTAATAATTAAGGGAAAAAAGGCCTCTTCAAAGCTGATACCCATGTGCCCTTGGCAAGCTGTCTGACTGTTAAGCTTCTCCATGAGCGCTTTTCCTTTGGAAGCTCTATCTGAACAGGCTGGGCATGGAGTTCTCCATCAGCCTGCACTGAGTCTTCTGTGATCACTGCTTGATCATCCCTGGCTCAGAAGGGAGGCCGGGCTGGATGAGGGTTCCAGAAAGCCAGTCTGGGGGAAGGGAGGTGCCAGGGTAGGGAGCTCCATGGGAACTTCTCCTTCCCACCCTCCCAAATCGTAAATTAGCAACACTGGACCTTGTTAAGTGCGGCCTCACAAATTAATATGAAATATAGGGCTTTTTCATAAGCTTGAGAACCAGATTTAAAAGCATATTGGTGTTTGTACACAGCAGGCCATAATGATCCATTATCCCACAGACAGAGAAGCTCCCAGCAACACATAAAGAAATGCAATTGGACCATCTGCTTTGATTTCTGCAAAGTCCCTCGAGATTCAAGGGAGGAGCTGACAGTCCTCTCCATCTGCCCTTACATTATCAATTACACTTGAGTTATGCCGGGTGCTGCGGGGCTGGCAGATACGGATGGGGGATTGTGGCACCTGAAAAATATAGACGAAAATCCATATGTTGGGAAGCAGCTGTTTATTTACAAGCCCCTGACATATTTCCTCACTTTTCTCGGCTGCTGCCTTTTTTAAGGTTCCTAGAGACATTTCGGTTTAGTGTGAACTTGAGAAGAAATTAGGTGTAACAGCATAACACCACATGAATAATATTTCAGTTTCCTTTTTTACAGTTGAAATGCACACGGAGCAAAAAAAAAAACCATCAGGTCGAACAGATTTTAAATTATGAAAAAAAAATAAGTTGTGAAAACATCTGGGGTAGCTGTTATAGCTTGTTATGTTTATAAAACATGTCGGAAGAGGGGGGGTTGGGCTGTCTGTGTGCACTGTACATTTTCCGCAGCTTAGGAACTATGTAAAACTGTAACCTTCATGAAATGGTGTTTATGAGGGAGTGGGGGGCTGGGCAGGAGAGCAGAGTGACTGACCTTCTCATGGAGTCTCTTATAATAACTTCTAGGAATGCTAGACGGCAGGATCTGTTTTCCTTTGATTTCAGCAAGGGTTTCTCTGGTCCTGGTTCTAGAGTGTCCAGGTAGAGGCTCCATCTTGATCCCCTCTTTCTTGGTTTCTTTTCCCTGCGGTGGGATTTGAACTCTGTTCTCGTCTCACACCACACTTTCTCTTCACATCTTAGGCAATGTCTCAAATGCCTGTGTGTGTGGTAAGCTGAGAGGTTCCTCTCCCAGACCTCTAGAGGCTAAGGAGGAAGAAAGATTGCAGTCTAGCAAGGATCAAGAGGATTCCACTAGCTAGGAAGGACTCAGAAGCAGAGCTGCTCACGACATCAAGGAATAGAGAAAGGTAAGAGGCCAAGCTTCAAATATCTGCCCGCCACCCACCACACAGACCCAGTGGAGTGGCCTTTTGTTCTTTTGCACAATAGTTTCTGTCTTCAATTGTAGTTTTGAAGCATCTTGCCTTTTCAGGCCACTAATTGAGAGATTCCCAAAGGAAGGCTTGGGCTTACTTACTTTTGTTAAATCCTTAAGATGTCATGGTCCCTGGCATTCTCAGAGCATTAATAAAACACTAGATAAGTGAATGAATGGATCAATTAATGCTTTTAAAATTGTGTGTGCACTTGTGTGTGTGTGTGTGTGTGTGAGAGAGAGAGAGAGAGAGAGAGAGAGAGAGAGAGAGAGAGAGAGAGCGCCAAGAGGGCTATACAGAGAACAAGGAGGTGTGTGTTAGTCCTCTCTGCCCTTTCAGGCTTAACAAGTTCTTCTCCCTTCTCCCTTCTCCCTTCATGGTTCCAGGTTTCTCTTGTCTATGTACAACTCTCACTCTTGTTCATCTTCTCAGGAACATGGAATCACATGACGGCGTTGATCTCCTTGGGCTTCGGAGTAAAGCTCAGTGCCCAAGAGTTTCCTCGTTCCTGTGTGAGGATGCTGTTTCTAAATTTGCTGGCCAAGTCTAGAGTTCCTTGATGAAGAATTAAAACCACCAGTGGAGACAGCACAGGTGGATCAGGCTGAGCCCAGAGCCTTTCTGAACTCGGCCTCCTCAATCCAAGGACAGAGCCAACCGCTTCTGTCTCACGCTCTTGAAGCAGGCTCTGCTCATCCTGCCCTCGATGGCTCCACTAACCCTGGTTCTTATGTTTCCTCACTGTCTCTGTTTCTGTTGGTTTCTTTTTGTCTGCCTGTCTGTCTGTCTGTTTCTGTCTCTCTGTCTCTTTCTTTCTTTTTTTTTCTTTATTAACTTGAGTATTTCTTATTTACATTTCGAATGTTATTCCCTTTCCCGGTTTCCGGGCCAACATCCTCCTAATCCCTCCCCCTCCCCTTCTTTATCGGTGTTCCCCTCCCCATCCTCCCCCCATTACCGCCCTCCTCCCAACAATCACGTTCACTGGGGGTTCAGTCTTGGCAGGACCAAGGGCTTCCCCTTCCACTGGTGCTCTTACTAGGATATTCATTGCTACCTATGAGGTCAGAGTCCAGGGTCAGTCCATGTATAGTCTTTGGGTAGTGGCTTAATCCCTGGAAGCTCTGGTTGCTTGGCATTGTTGTTCATATGGGGTCTCAAGCCCCTTCAAGCTCTTCCAGTTCTTTCTCTGATTCCTTCAACGGGGGTCCTATTCTCAGTTCAGTGGTTTGCTGCTGGTATTCACCTATGTATTTGCTGTATTCTGGCTGTGTCTCTCAGGAGAGATCTACATCCGGCTCCTGTCGGCCTGCACTTCTTTGCTTCATCCATCTTGTCTAATTGGATGGCTGTATATGTATGGGCCACATGTGGGGCAGGCTCTGAATGGGTGTTCCTTCTGTGTTTGTTTTAATCTTTGCCTCTCTATTCCCTGCCAAGGGTATTCTTGTTCCCCTTTTAAAGAAGAAGTGAAGCATTCACATTTTGATCATTCGTCTTGAGTTTCATTTGTTCTAGGCATCTAGGGTAATTCAAGCATTTGGGCTAATAGCCACTTATCAATGAGTGCATACCATGTGTGTTTTTCTGTGATTGGGTTACCTCACTCAGGATGATATTTTCCAGATCCTTTCATTCATCCTGTTTGTGTCTCTTTCTCTGTCTTGCTCCCTCTCTCCTTTTTAATGTACCCTCCCTTTTCTCTCTTTTTCTACCCTTCCCTCCCCAGACATCATGCAAGACTCTTTTCCTGCCTTCTGTCTCCGCCTTTTTTTCAAGCCCAACTCCTGTTTTCTCCTACTCACTTGTCGAGCAGACGGCTCTTCCTTTTTTCCTCTACTTGACTCTCTTGCGGTTGACTTGATATACTGTTTCTTTGTTGAGTTAGAAACTAAGGTTGCCCATTTTGAGGGTCACATTGTTTGCCTTGACAACTATTCAGTCTCTCTCTCGCTCTCCCTCTCCTTGGAATGTCCTCAATGCTCACAGAGCATTAGGCATTTGCATCCTCACCAGGTCCTCAGGTTTGCTCAGGTGACTCCATCACCTGCACAGGTGGAATCCTTGGGGTTGGCCACTCTCACCCTGTGTGCTATGGTATTCACCCTCTTGTCATTTTGTTGTTGTTGTTGTTGCTGCTGCTGCTGCTGCTGTTCACTCTCAGGCATTTGTTTATTTACTGTTGTGTTCACCCCTTTGCCTATACAGTCTGTCCTCTTTCTCCTATGCCCATTTCCTTAATCCTTATACAACAGTTACCAGAAGGATGCTGAAGTGAGATTTGGATCGGCTGAGATGCCCTTGCAAATGAGTAGCAAGGTCAGGATTGAAGGACAGACTCTGCTCTTAGCGATACTCTCACCAAGCAGATACTGGAAGGGCCCAGAGATGGTGGCCAAGATCTCCACTTCACCCTCTATCAGCTACAATAGAGCCTATAGCATAGTCAACATGAAAATAAACCAGTCCTTAAGGAACAGAGGAAAATCATTCATGCCCCATCCAACTGTGTCCTAGTCAGTAGTGGTTTGTGTTGTGTATGGCCATGTTAACAAACACCATGTAATTTGATGGCTTAAACTAGTGACCGTGATCTCCAGTTTGAGCCGTGCTCAAAGGCAAGAGGGCATCTCTGTTTTGTGTGGCCTCATCCATGACGACTCTGTTGTAGCTACAGAATCCAAATCATCCAGATGTGAGGAAGCTGTGCTGCCATGGTTGGGAGCTCAGCCGTGGCAATGGCTGTGTCTCCTTCCTCCTCCATGGAATAGATTTATATGGCAAGGCCGAACTTCTTACAGCATAGTAAGAAAACATGTTCCCATGCCCAAGACTACACTCCTGATAGAGTGTGGCAGTCCAGGAGTGGAGGTGTTTAGTCCAAAATGAAATGCAAGTTCACGCTGATTGTAACATATATACACCTGATTTGAAACCACACCTTGAAATTAAGAGATGAAATAACACAAGTAAAACAGTTAAATATTGTTAGCTATTGAAATATTGTAGTTAGGTACTATATACTATTAAAATCAATCTTATAGGTTTACTTTTGAAATGAAGCTATTGGAGTGTTGGGCACATTATGTGGTTCACTTTATAGTCTGTTGGGCTCACCGAGGCTCTGCTTGCCTCGCACTTGTTATCCTTCCTCTCACCATGTTGGTCATGGGACTGAGCTGTAGATATCCTGGAAAAGGGATACAGTGAGGGGTGGACAGTAAGGGGAAGGGTGCAGTGGGACTCCTTGTGGCCATCTGCCACAACTGGCTTTCCATTTTGCTCAAGTTATAATATGATGCATCACAGCTCTACAAAGCTTCCTGTTATAAAAACCTCTGTAAAATGACAGGGCCACTTCCAGCTTCAACACATCACAATGTTCTGTATTTAGATGTCTCCATGGTGATTCTACAGTGTCTCCTAAGCACCTGTCAAGTGTGAAGCACCGAGGGTCAGGCACCGAAACAGCCAACGCTCTCTCGTGTGTGAGGCTTGACATACACACAGTGTCTGCAAGGACAGAACAAAGGGCAGAAATGGTGCTGGAATCAAATGTAGTTTGTGTGGCAAGTAAAGGTAATGTGGTCAACATGCTCATCTGTGCTCTTGCGTGCAAGGCACTCCTTCTTCTTGGGTGTTCTCTTTCCCTATCTCCAGGCAAAGGTTCCAAATGGAGGCAGTGAAGGGTGGTTGCTGAGCGAGGATCCATGCACCATGGCAATGTGCCTGTGTGAGTCTCTCTGGGATCACAGCACAGCATGGAGGTCCTTGTGAGCAAGATGAGGAGCCTGATGAGAAGCCAGAAATCCTTAGATCATTGGCAATGCTATTTAAAACCAGCTGACAAAAGCACTTTGCCCTCTCTCTTTCTGACCAACGAGACCATTCTCTGGTGGTGATTTTGACATTGCCAAAGAAAACCGAGAATTTGGGGACGTGTGGCTTATGTGCTGCTATGACTATAAACGTGTCAGGGGGCCCTGCTGGGGTTGTGCATTTCTCAGAAGCAAGGCTTCAATGAAGGAGACAATCCCCAGGCACTGAGCAGACAGTCTTCTCTGGGAGCCTCAACAGCGCAGGGCGTCATCGCTGGACATCTCAAATTCTGTGAAGATGGGCCTACGTTCCTTGTGATTTGGAGCCTTTAGGCCAAATAAGAGTGTGGATACTTCTATCTCTACCCAGGGCTCTCAAAATGAACTAAGGTGACTCCATTCCAGAAGATGTCTTTCACGCACCCTCACATTCTTGAAGGATGTGAGTTAAGGAAATAGCACCACCACATCTAAGAATTATCAGAAGCTATATCTTATTCTTCTGCAGGAGGAAACACAGTGACAATCTTGCCCTCGTTGCCTTTTTTCTGTCTCTGCCTTCTTTGTCAGAAATCTTATTTGGAAGGCTCCACCGAGATGTCCTGTATCTGTCGATGACGGTACCCTTCCTCGGAGGGCCTACCCTATGGAAGCGCCTCTCTTAAACCTCAGGAAAGAAAACTGGAGGTCACCTGCTCCTTAGCATGAACCCTGTGAATTCGGAATTTCTACCTTTGTCCTCTAACCTGGGGGTTCCTCGGGTGGCCCCATTTCTCACTTACTTAGTCTTCTCTGTGCTAATGCCACGAGAACTGGGCTCCCCAACACCCCAAGAATAAATGTACATCTTCAAGCTTGTCTTGTAGCATTTTGAGCATGTCTACAACGAAGTTTCACACACCCTTCCTCCTCTGTTTATCTTTCTCTACCTCTGCTTCTTCAGTCGTTGAGGTAATTCCTCACTAAGTGGTCCATTCTAGCATCAAACTTGAGGTCCTTCTGCCTCAGTTGTCCTGGGATTACTGGCTCGTGCCATCATTCCTGAACAGATTTGGGGAATATTTTTGAGCATGGAAAAACCAAAAGCCTTTTCAAGATAAAACAAAACCAAAAACAATTAAAAAAAATAAAAACAGACAAACAAAAAAACCCAACGACCTCTTACAAATGCACTTAACAATGGAAAGTTGACCATATCGCCTTCTGCATGAGTTTAGAATCTTGGAGTAATATTTCAGGAATTAGGTACAAGGGCCAGTGTAAGGTGAAGGTCTGTGGACTCTGAATGTGCTCCAGCATCCAGGCCTTCACTGTGTACTGACACCCCAGGTCACTCTACCTTCCTTCCTGCCACCTTTTATGTTGTTCTCCCTTCTTCCTGGAAAACACTTCCCTCTGTCTTAGTCACGTTAACTCAGCCTTAACCTTGAACTCACTCTCTCTCCCAGAAGTCTCCGGTGGTCTCATATACCTCTATTTTATAGCTCACAGCATGTTTGCAATTCTGTATCAATCTCTTCAGCACCTGGTCCCTGTCATTTCTCCCCTCAGAAGAGAGTTTTATGTACCAAACAGGCACAGAGACATGGCTTCTACATTTATTTTCTCTCCTTCCTGTTTCTTTCTCCGCCTTCCTCTTTAGCCTTAGCCGCATTTTTCCCCTAACGGTTGTTGATATAAATGGAGTAAAATCAGTTAGGATCATAAATAAGGCTCAAGACTAAGAACTCACAGAGGTTTGGGGGCCAATTGCTTCTCCCTCCTCTATAATTTATTGTTTTTCTTCTGTAGGAAGCCAAATGATATTTCTCTAATTAACAGACACAGACAACGATCTTATAAATCAACACCGCAGCCTTTTTAGTGATGTGATCACTTTATGATCAGGGGGTATAAATTAAACATCCCAAATGCATCTCAAGCAGAAAAACATAATGGAATGAAGAGAAGTCTGGCCTTCATGCAGGGACCGAGCAGCCAGCTCAATGAGCTAGCTGTGCTCTGGGAGCTGCAAACTTGGGTTAGAAGCTGTCTGAGACAGGAACAAGATACATTCTTGTATTTCCTTCTGTGTGTTGCCTGGAGGCACAATTGGATGAATTTAATGGAATAGATCAGGGCATGTGTACTTGTACCCTAAGTAAAAAATCGAAGGAGTCGCTTTCCTTCAGGATTGCCACCCTTCCAGAAAACAGAGTTCCACCTTCCAGGTATAAGTCAGAGATGAGGAAAAATGCAGACTTCATAACCCAATGGTGGAGATGAACACATAAATTCACAGCCAACACTTAGGATGCCATCCCACACGTAGAGCAGTTTAATGACCTTGGGAAATTAACAACCGTCATTATCGCCAGTCTCAAACTTGGGCCTCTACATTTTAGTATGCACGGTGATTCAAAATGCTGATTTCTGGGCTATAGCTGTGGTTCAGTTCTCACTGGGGATGGAGTGGGGGATACGGTCTTCTTAACAACATCCTTCGTGCGTCTTCAGGAGCCTTCGACTCACATGTGGAGGTCCAGCTGTGGCGTGCATAGAAAATGGAGGACTTTCCCTGGCTCAGTCTAAATTGTATCCCTCTCCTTAGGAACAAAGCGGTGTTGCAACACACCCAGGAAGTAGATTTGAAGTGGATTTGGGTATTTTCTTCAAGGAACTGGACCTGCAGGGTATACCTTCCTTCCCGGACTCTGTACCTGAAAGCCTGCAGTAAGGTGTGGATGCCAGCTACCCTTCCCGCTCGCTCTGGAGGCTGAATGGGGAGGATTTGCAGTCATGCCGCCTGTCTGTTTGCAGGCATGACTCTGTTCCCTTCCTTTCCACTCCATTTCCCATGTTTGTTGATTCTGCAAATACTTCTTTCTGGCTGAAAACTTTGGGGACAGAATAACATGTTACAATTTCTAAGGCATGTATCTCTCATGATTGATTATGGAGTTATCAGTTTGGGGAAGAGGTGACAGTCTCCATGCAATATGTGAGAAGTCAGAGGTTGTGGAACAGCGGATGCTTGCCCAGTGCCACACATTTCCTAAGGGCTAAGCAAGTCTTGGGTCCAGAATGCTTATCTCCTACAGCTAACACTTCTCTGGCTTGAATAGAAAGCCTCTGACCTTTCCCCTTGCTTACAAGCCAATCGCTGTGAGACAAACCACACAAGAACAGTTGCATTGAGCAGGCGATAAAGCTCTGGTGCTTCTCTGCGTATGTTCTGGGGTTAGGGCTGCAATACCTCCCCGCTATGGCTCCTGACACCTTAGTCAGTGACTCCTGGCACTGTTCCATTCGCCCAGTGGGAAACTCTATCTAGAGACTATTTCTGACCTTTAAGTATGTTCAAGAGCCACCGTCCTTAAGTCCCCAGGCTCTGTTTGAAATGCTGTGACAAAGGGTCATATGCTTGAAGACGTCTGAGGTATTTCCTTTTCCTCTTGAGCCTCTGCCTACTCCTCCACCGAGGCAAGATGCACTCACTGTTGAAGGAATAGAGAGAACAAAAAAGGGAGGAGTCCCACAGTAGCTCTCAAAATTCCAAACTGCTAGCTGCAGAAGAAAAGACCTGTGGGAGCGGATGAAAGCAGTCATCTAGTGAGAGTGGAAAATCAGGCAAAAATTACTGTATCCAGATACCGAAGAAGAAAAGAGAACAGAGCTACCATAGTGATCTCATGAAAATGTTAAAAACAAACAAGCAAGAAAACAGCCCATGCTTCATGAACGAGGATAGAAATCAAGAGGGAACTAAGAGGAATGGAATAGGATGAATGTTTATGCCATATTTGTATAAAACCTGAATATGGACACCATTGGTTTCAAACAAGCACTTGGAAGGAAAACTTAAAGTGTGAGACCCCTCTATTCTTATTCCTGCTGATGCCTGGCTGATGTCGTAACCCCTGGCAACAGATCTGGAAAGAAGTGCCATCACGTAACAGCGACTAGAAAGGCCCAGTCTGGCTTGTGGAGCCCCCGTTCAGCGGCTGTGCTTCAAGAATCCTTGTTCTACCTTTAAGGTCATATCTGGCTCTCTTACAAACCTGATGTCAGATGTGGGTGACATTCACAACAGGGACAAATGCAGGAGCAAAGAGTGGGCTGCGAAGGTGTCCTTTCGAAGGTTGTCCCTTTGCAGTCAGAGGAAGCGTGTGATGCCCTTCTTTTTCTGAAACATGGGCACGATTCGTGAGCATAAAACTATAATCTGATAATATATATGTAATCTGTATTAGCGCTACAATCTGATTCGTCCAAATGCTAAGCTTACTAGGCTTCCTGAGGCAACAGAGATGGCAGCTTTAGTGGCCAGGTCTTTTCGTGCCCCCTGCTAGTCAGACTTCTGGATCCCATCCTGTGTCAGCAACCTTCCTGTTAAGGGTTATTGACCCGCAGATGGAGTAACTCCGTTTTCCTTTCAAGGTTCGAAAGCGGACTTGGTCCTGGCACTTAGCTGAAGGTGGGAAGAAGTGGGCTCACCTCCCCCTAACCCGGCCCACCCAGATAATTGACACGGAGTCTACTCCCTTCTTTGATGCGTCCATAAGTGTTTCACAGACAGGAGAGATGTAGCAAGTTTGCAAGACTCTGTTTAAAGATCTTCGACATCTGAGAAAGCCACAGAATCCAATAACCCTCCTTTCAGAACTCCAGGGTGTTCGCTAAGATCAATCTCATATCTAAACATCACATAAAGAGAGTGCATTGCATTATAGATGTGCTGCTATCGAACGCCACCTAAGAAGCAGCATTAGACAGCTTTCCTTTTCCTTTTTTTTTTCTTTTATAATGCAGTCTGTGTCCAGGAGATGGAAAAGGTTGTCAAATTCTGGAAAATGTCCCCCTTGATTAAAGCCGCACTTTTCAAAAATTGCTATATCATTAACAAAGGTCAGTTAACTTCCACTTTACCATTCTGGCCATTTTCCTGATGGTTTTTAATGCTGGGAATAAACCGGAGGGACGATCATGTTTCTAGGGAACAGACGACCCTGCTCTGGGTTTTCAGCTTCCCAGCAGCACTAACACCTGCACAGAGAGGCCTTCCCAGGGAGGTCATTTGTGCTAGAGACCGTTTCTTCTTGATGGTACCTACAACTGTGTTCCTTCTGCCCTGGGTGCCTTGGCGTAAAGGGTACTGGTTATTTCCAAGCCAGCAGAGTGCAGGTACCAGTAATAGGAGCAGAGATTCTGAAAGACTGTGAACGATAAATTAAGTTTTGGGGAGGGGCGGGCTTCTGTTTCTGGAGTGAGATGTCTCTGCTCTTACGATCAGGAATGAGTACTCCAACGGCTGCCTTCTGAGATGACATGGACAGGAATACCCATCCATTCCCTTTGAAATCTAACATCACCAAGTTTTTCCCTGTTCTCCTTTAGGACAAGGACAGAATTTGCTTGACTACTGTGTGTCTTGTTTTTTCGTTCCCGGTAGTTGACTATCGCTAATATTTCCAAAGTAGAGCTCCACAGAGTCCTGATTTCCTATTTTGGAGAAGGAAGCATCCTTGTGGCTAATGACACTTGAGAACTGCTGGCAGATACTCTTTCTAGAGGTTTCTTTATTGCCGAATTCTTTCGGGCTGTTGCTCTCTGAGCTGACAGCCAGCTGGAGAGGGAAGCTAAGGTTGAATTTCCAAAACACCATGGTCATGGGAAGTGTCCGCATCCTTCTCCTTACTAAAAGGAAGGGCTACACTTTGGAAACTTCTGGTTTGTCTGGACATCTAGGTATACCAGAACCCTGTCATTTAGTCTGAAGGAAAGCAAATCAGGTGAGCTAGAATTTCAAACCCCAGATATTCTCTCCACTCTTCTGGTGCTCCCTCAAGATTACATTTTCAGAACTGCACCAACTCCTCGAATCTCTAACTTAGAAGCCATTGGCCACTGGCTTGTTTTAGCTGTCCTAGATCTAAACAAGAACTTAGGTTTTTAGTAAACCAAGCACATCTGTGTCTGTGGGAGATTGGCTCACAAAACCTCTTCATCTCCAGATGCTCAAGTCCCTCAGTGTGGAAAGTGTAGCATTTGCTTGTAGCCAAACTTCATCCGCTTACAACCTGTCAATCATCCCGGACATATCTAACACTTATAGAGTGCAAAGATCGCCCACCCTCAACACAGAGACAAACAATTGTTAGAGTGCGCTATTTGGTAATAAGCAGAAGTCTGTCTGTGTTCAGTAAGGATGAAAAATTAGGTAAATCTTTACAATGCCTATTTGGTTGAACTCAATGGTGCAGATATCCCAAGTGTGGAGAAATTATTCTAGTTCTTTAATAACTCAGAAGTTTATCAGATCTCTCTCTCTCTCTCTCTCGCTCTCGCTCTCGCTCTCGCTCTCTGTCTGTCTTTCTCTGTCTCTCTCTGTCTCTCTGTCTCTCTCTCCCTCCCTCTCTCTGTCTCTCTCTCTCTCTCTCTCTCTCTCTCTGTGTGTGTGTGTGTGTGTGTGTGTGTGTGTGTGTGTGTGTTCAGATGGTCTTGAGAAAATCTCCAAGAAATCTTTTGCATTGTATACATCTCTAGATGGAAAGTTGGTCTTTTGATACCCATGATATTTTCCTTACAAAATGATTCGAGTGCCACCCTTTTTCAGTGCTTAAATTGCTGGTCCTGATGCTCTGAACATCTACAACATCCCCCTTCAGAAAGGGGAGTCCTGAGGCAGAGCCTGGCGAGCCTACTTTCCAGGGGTTTCTGTCTATATCACGGTTGCCATTCTAAAGATACCTAAGCAAACCCCTCCATTTCACGCTTCCAAATACCAAGAGTTTTCATTTGGAATTTTGGGTTTGTAAGATATGGTCTGATGCCCTTGGGACGTAAGCACTGATACAAGATCTTAGACTAAAATAGGATAGAGGAGAGTGTGATTCGAAAATCCCGATGTGAGAACTTTATTATGTCTTACTCTGACCTCGAATTATTTTGTACTGGTTCCAACTTCCATTGGTTCTGTACATTCCATTGTGTTCAGCTGGTGGGATACGAACTCTTTGATGGCAAAGCGAGTTAGTGTGTTATTTATATATTTTAAACTCAGTTAGACCCTCCCTTAAGGCTCAGAGCCAAGTCAATAAAGTTATGTTTGAAGATAGAGTTTGAAATTCTATTTTCATTCATTTTAATGGTTTACAAGTAAATTGCATCTTCTGGTTCATTCTGTGACACGAGTCAATAGGTATCCAATGGAAATGTAGTTCATTTATATTTGAATTGATGTTCTGTCCACCGTTACCTTATGTTTCTAATGCATTCTGATACATTAGTAAATAGGCTTGTCTGATTAATCATTAGCACATGAAAAGAATTAGCTGCCGCCTGCCAAATGGAATTATCGACACTGATAAGAGGACCACGGATGGCATCACCTGGAAATGGGGTATATGTGTCACTAAAGAAAAAACAATCTCAGTATATATGGACAATCTGAGTGGCTTTTATGAATTTTCTGTATAATAGATATTTAATGCATTAGTTAAACGTTTCCATGAAACCCAAAGGAAAGGGGAATCGTCTTAACTTGTTTTAGCAACTTTTACTTTTTGCCTAGCATCAGAAAGCACGCGTGTGGTAGGTACATGTACACGTATTTGGGGTGGGGACAGTGTGCATATACTCGTGTGAGTGTGGAAGAGGCAAAGAGCAGAGACCAATGTTGAGTGTGCTCCCCAGTCACTCTCCACCTTATGTATTTATTTATTTTTTGAGGCAGCATCTCTCATTGAACTTTTAGCTCATCAGTTCAGTGAGACCAGCTGACCAGTGAGCAGCACTGATCCTCCTGCCTCTGCATTCTCGCACTAGCCTTATTAGCCCTAAATGGTGATTCCTGATTTTCTATGTGTACAGTAAGAACTATATTTACTGACTTGTGTTCTATCCCAAAACACCATTTGTTTTTGTTTTTTTATGTACACACACACACACACACACACACTAGATAGAAGATAGATAGATAGATAGATAGATAGATAGATAGATAGATAGATAGATAGATGGAATAATACAGCTGTATAATGGATCACCTTCTTGACCATTTCCAAGAGGGAAGAGAAGGCTTTAGAACTTCTGAAAAGCAGAGCACAAAGAACACATCTAAAATCCTCCCTCTACAGTGACTCAGTTTGATCATCCTTCATGATCAGCCCTACTGAGACAGAGCAGGTCGAACTAGGGCCACTTGTATACAAAAGCATGCATGTATACACACACACGTGCGTGCGCGCACACACACACACACACACACACACACACATAGGCTCAAATTACATTTTTGAGGAGGAGTTCATGTTGTGTGAATTGTTCGTGTATTCAGTCCTATGTCTACACTTTGGCAGAGAGAAGAGCCTGAATATGGTATACCATTTGAATACATGACATACCTCAGATCCAGCGTGCTTCATGGATGAGGTGGTATGGCGTACCTAAGAGGGTCGCAGCCCATCATTTTAAAATGCTCATGGAATCTGCCTCATTTTTTGTGTGAGCCATTAGATTTAAAAGCCCTTTTGAGTGATTGCCAAGTACATTACTGTGAATAAATGATAAAAGTCTAGCTGCCAGAACTTGTGCAACGATGAAGCATAGTATCTTAGTGTGATGCTGTGTTGCAAAAGGACTTGCTCCATTCTGAGCTTTAAAGGGACCACTGAGGCTGATTCAAAAGAAATAGACCTGGACCCGAAACCAAGATACTGGTGCTTTCAAAATGTGGCTGATGAACTGGCATCAGGGAAGTCACTCCTGGGTGACTTCTCTAGTGAGGAAGGACTCTACAGAATCAGGAAACTGATTTTAGTGTGTCTTTACTAACTTTCCTTTCGTTTCTCAACTTCTCCATGGATCAAGTGGTGAGTGTGGGTGTCCTTTTCTCCTCCCAGTGTGCTTGAACTTGATACACACTGATGCTTATGATATTGTAAGAAAGAATTATCAAATACCAGATGGCAGAAGTCCAGGTTTTATAATCATCTAATCTTTCTCTAAAGTCATAAACTACCTACTAGTAGCACTATGGCGAAGTTTTCTAGTCACCATACAGTGATCAAATGTTAATTGAATTAGGTAAAAATGTCTTTGTATTCACTCTTTCCAGTTTTCTTTTTCTTTCAAAGACACCTTGAGTTTCATGTCCATCAAATTCATTAGACAACTGTGGGAAACACACAAGTTTTTGTTGGCTTTTCATTGTGTGATATAACAGAATGACATGAGAGTGATGTGTGTTTTTTTTAATCTTGGTTCCGATTGGAGATTTTCCCAACCCAGTAGTATAAAATTCTTAGAGAGCCATAGTTTGTATAAAAGATAACCTTCATAAATTCCTGTATTGGAAGGTTGGTCCCTGGCTATAGTACTATTTTGAAGGGATCTAGAAACTTTAGAAAGTAAGGAATACTAAGAAGTTAGTAGCTGAGGGAAAAATCTTGGAGCACCCTTTTATCTTATGTCTTTCTATGTCTTGTTCTCCCTGATTCCTGTACTCCACTGATGTGGGGAAACGCTTACATACAGGCTTAAATCGCCATGGATTTTTGCCGAGGTGGCCATAGAACAAATATTCTGAAATTATGGGTCAAAAGATATCGTTTTTCCTTCAACTTGTTCTTTCATATGTTATGGTCATAGATATACAAAAGTAAGTACCACGTGGCTTAGGATAAAACCCAAGGTGGACCCTTCTGAAGGGCCATGAAAACGCATGGTTCTTTAAGATCGCTCTGTTGTGAGGATTCCTCTGGAGCTGTGCGAACGTAGATTGAGAGAAATACTAGTCACTCAGGAGCCCAGTTGCTTGTAGTGGCATGCTGTCTGTTCACGTTCTTACTCATTTCTAATATGTGTCTGCTTCCATTTGTAGAATGAAGAATAAAGCCTAAGCAGGCAGACCCTATTGCTGAAGACGTCGTGTACCTTGAATAAAGGACACAGAGAAATGAAGACAGAACTGACCTGGAAGCTTCCTTCCCATTGGCTAGTGCTGCTTGTACCAGAAGGTAATATGTAGAATGTAGGGTCCAGGGATTAAGAGTCGTCAACAGTATCAGTCTCCTGGCAACATGTGCCTATTTGTGCAATGGTGGCATGGCAGTTCTAGCCGTAGTCAAACACTTGCTGACTGGAATGAGGCCTACTCTACGCTAGTGAATACACGGTTGACTCTGTGAGTCTTGTCAACATCCTTTGGCTAGGGAGGCCACATGCCATGGTGGTGGGGGAACTTGTTAGTAGTGTTCTGCTAAATGGATATGCTCTTAAACTGCTTGGTAAATATTTATATTCATAGATGAGTGCAGCTCTCGGCCTTAGTCAGAGAAACCTCTCTTGGCTGTGGTGACAGAGATGTATAAGCTAGTCAAAATGCTGATAATAAATGGTGTTCAGTGCCCAATCCTAAATAGGATGTCCACATTACCCACTGAAGTCCAGGAAACATCACTGAAGAGGAAGAGAGAGGGCTGTGAGAGTCACAGGATCGGGGGAAGAGTACTGTGGGCTACTGCCTTCTGGCTCTGGTCTGAAACAGCTGTGAGCATCTGCACACACTGGTCTCTCCAAAACAGGAGGATTTGACAGTAGGAGGATGACAAGAGTTGGGGAGAAGAAAGGATCAGCAGAAGTGGGAAGAGGGGAAGAGGAACAAATGGGTGTGTTTTAGTCAGGGTTCTCTAGGTGGAGGTGCTATGATATTATATCATAATATATATATGTGCGTGTATGTATGTATGTATGTATGTATGTATGTATGTATGTATGTGGAACTTTTAAAAAGCAATGGCAGCCAAATCACCCCTAAGATGCCGGGAACCTGGTAGTTCCTCAGTCTGTGACGCTAGTTGTCTCAACATTCTGAGTAGTCCCAGAACAGCTGCCTCTCATTGCTGGGATAGTGACGATAGGTACACAAGAAGTGCCTCCATAGTCCCAATCTGGCACAGGGAGCCAGAAATTTCTGAAGAGCCAATGGTCCCTATGCCACAAAATCTTGGAGATGCTGGTTCTGCTGTCAGCAGAGGAATCATCAATATCATCATCACCATCACCATCACCATTACCATCACCATCACCATCACCACCACCACCACCACCACCAACATCACCGTCATCACCATCACCACCACCACCACCACCACCACCACCACCACCATCACCACCACCATCACCACCAATACCATCAACATCACCATCACCATCACCATCACCATCACCAGCAGCAGCAGCAGCAGCAGCAGCAGCAGCAGCAGCAGCAGCAGCAGCAGCATTCATGCATGTAAAACAACACGGTAGCAACAGGGAGACAAAGGAAGCAACAGGCAGGACGAACTTCCTTTCGAAAGACCTCTAACAAATCCAGGATGCTACTTGAAGGAACTACCCAAAATCTGGGAGGGTCTTCCCACATCAATCAAAGCAATCCAGGCAATTCGTTATGTGAGACTTTCTACTCAAATTATAATTTGTGGCAGACTGACATTAAAACCAACCATAATAGTATAATAGTGTGTATGTGTGTGTCTATGTGTGTATACACATGTGTGTGAATATGATTATAACACATTTCATACAAACATTAAATTGCTCAAAAGAATATCCAAAAGAAAAAATTTAAAAGCTTTAAAAATGATTATTTTACTTCAGATTAAAAAAAATTAAAATAATGATGCTGTTGACGATAGAGATCATTGAAGAGAACAAAGAACTAAGTCTTGTAAATCACTGGACAAGTTCATGATGCACTTGGAAGAACGTGAAAGTGCCAAGTTCTAGCTGAGGATAGTGACGGGGAGGAGGAGGACTATGCTAATTGCTTGTCATATCCCTGTGACCAATTATTCCAATAAAAGCAACCTCAGGAAGGAAGTTTATTTCAGCGCACAGTCCAGGGTACAGAGAGTGCCATGAGGAAGGCACAGTGGCTGGAGCCTGAGGCAGTTGGTCCCATTGCATCCACAGTCTTGGAGTTGAGGAATGTGAACGAAACCATTCATCAGCCACGTCCCTTTTCCATTGTATGAAGTCCAGGACCCCAGCTCAAGAAATGGTAGCACTCATATCAACTGTGTCATCCTACCTCACTTTACCTGATCAATGGAATTCTTCATGACCACACCCAGAAGTGTGTATGCTAGGTGATTCTAGCCCTGTCAGGTTGATAAGCAGTGCTCACCCTCACAAGGATGGTGGGGAATTACTATAGGAAGTGTGTGTCTGCCTACAAGACAGGCTGTGAGTTTGATGCCCTGTTGTTGTATCTCCTTGGGGTTGAGAATGGAAATCCTTAAGGTGGCCAGAGTCTAGAAGGTAAGCCAAGATCTCCCTAAATTTAGGTATCGGCTTCTTCCATTTATTGGTAGCTCCTATCTGCTCCATAGCCACCTCACCATGGCTAAGGACAGTTTCCAAATGTCCTTCGGCACTCAGAACTTGTTTATTCACAGATAAATAACCATTTCCTTTGAAACCAAGCCCTCCGCCTTGGTTATTAAGTGTGAGAGTCATTAGGTAAGTTCCTCAGAGATAAGTGAGTTCCTGTTCCTTTTGCCTAATGTAAGGCCACAGGATGATTTTTCTCTTACCGACACAGACACTTGCAGCATTTTGACACCAATCTATAAATAGCAGTCTCCAGGCTGACAGCACCATGCATTTGGTGGCCCTATGCAGCTGTCCCGAGATGGAATTCGAGGACAGTGCTTTGCTCTCCTACCTGAAGTGGGGCTCCCCTGTAATATCACTTCAATATTCCTACAGCAGCACTAAGAAGTGGGTAACGAGACATTCTCTAGGCCGGGTGAAGGAGCCAGGAAGTGTGACACTTTATTAATTATTACAAAAATAAACCACGAGGCTGAGAGTCGCTACTGCAAAGCACAAGTGTGAAAATCCCACTTCACTGGTGAAAAAAAAAAGCTCCTCGTTAATGTTAAGTACAAAGATCTTCCCTCAGCAACACATAAAATAGGAAGAAAGAACCACGCACAGACACATATCAGCATTTTGAAGAAGTTTCCCTCTGAGAGGTGATGGTGTAAGTCAAGTCTCCTTCTCCACACGGCCGGGTTCCCAACCTTGTACATTCTCCCATGGAAGGATTTCCTCCATAAAGGAGTCTATAAAGCAGGCTGTCCATTGATTCATTTCTTGCAAGATGCTCACTATTAATAATGTTCCCGGCTTATAATTTTTCCCGTCTTTGCATGCATTCCAGATGTTCACTTTTGCAATCATGAATCCCAAATTCTTATCTTTGCACTTACTCGGCGTTCTAGAAACTTTATACAAGCTCACTTCCCTCTTCACTAGAGCTGAGAGAGATGGAGAGATTGAGAGATGGAAGGGAAAGAGAGGGAGAGAGAGAGAGAGAGAGAGAGAGAGAGAGAGAGAGAGAGAGAGAGAGAAAGCTGTGAACGGAGACAGAAATGAAAATGGATCCTGTATATTTATGCAATGTTTACTCCTTGGCTTTTTATGACTGTATGTGTCTCTATGTTTTAGAAGAGATTAATTTTATTCTTATATATTTCATAACTATGATTTCAAAGAAACTGGCAAAAAACATTCATTACAGAGAAGCATTAACATATAACTACATTGTACAACTTGTCTTAAGTACTGTGTAGCACATAGCATATAGCATGAATTGGGGGTGTGCTTGGATCATTGCAGAAGTGGAGAACAAGATCTATTTCTTAGATAAATGACCTATTACCCATTACCTCGTCATTGGATCAAAACCAGGATAGAAGCTTTGATCCAGTAAGACTAGGTACCTGTGGTTAGATCCACAGGGTGAGTCTATATTTTATAACATTGTTCCTCAATTTCTGGTTTGTTTATGGGTATTATGCTGGCCTGGAATAATAGCTCAGAAGTTAAGAACATATCCTGCTCTTGGGGGGACCCAAGTCCATTCTAGAACCCATGCCAAGCTTCTTACAATCACTTGCAACTCCAACTCCCAGGATCCAATACTTTCCCTTGACCTCTTGTGGGCACTTGCATGCACACAGACATCTATACACATGCACACAGGAATACACATAGCTATGAATCATAAGTTTCAGAAAATAAATAAAGCTCTTCACATACATCCATTCACTCTGCTAGTTAGATAGCAATTTGCTGCTGTAACGCACGCGCGCGCGCGCGCGCGCGCGCACACACACACACACACACACACACACACACACACACACACCATGTCAGGGGGCATACATAACAAAGGAGTTTGTTTCTTCTTACGAATCATATCCCACATGATCAGTGCTGCTTGACAAGAAGCTCTGGCTCTGTGTATAGCTGCATGGATCTATGTTACTGTTCTTTAACACCCAGCAACTATTCTCATGATGGGGATGACATGAGGGGCCAATAATATCCAGGTCCCTGTCAGTGTGGAGATGATAAGAGGAAGCACTTCTCATATCTCCAGAGCAGGTCCATATCTGCCTGTCACATCCCACGTATTAGAATATTGTCACCTGGCCAACCAATGGAAAGAGTTCGGAGAATGTGTCCTTTCAGTGCAGACAGGTGCTTGGTTGACATTCTGATCCTTTAAGGGAGAGGAGGAGAGAGAGCTTGGAGATCTAGCATACTCCATCACAAACAACCCCTTCTTGCCTGGCCCAGGGCTTCAGCCTCTGCATTCACAGGTTATCTCTCTCATTGGGCCAGCAGTACTGGAGAACTTACATTGAGCACCCAGGCAGCATCTGTAAGGATTTTTCTTTCCTTGAACTTATGTCAGGTCCATAGGAACACAATCTCAGCAATTCAGCTTTTCTCTTCCTAAGTTTGTACATCAAAACAAACCACTAAAACCCATCCCAGCCATACTTTAACCAT
This sequence comes from Rattus norvegicus, assembly GCF_021556685.1. Lineage (NCBI taxonomy): Eukaryota > Metazoa > Chordata > Mammalia > Rodentia > Muridae > Rattus > Rattus norvegicus. Next base: position 31,792,786 of record NC_141552.1, read on the forward strand.
CTTCCTTCCAGAGAGCCCCCAAATCCCTCCTCTCTGGGCTTGTTTTCCATAGAGTCAGGGTCTGTCTTAAGATAAACTAAAGAAATCTAAAGAAGATGCTGGGTGGTGATGTAAGTTTCATGCCCTCATTTGCTTTGACTTTAAAAGAGAAACTTGCCCACACTCATTCTCTGAAGCTCATAGTTTGATTCTCTGGGTCAAATGGGACTGGGGGAAAACATGAACCACTCTTCTTCATTGTGTCTGCTTCTTGAATCAATATGAGGGTTTTCATGTGAGCGACAGAACATAGTGCTGGCTTCAGACTCACACTGGCTTTGGCAGGAAATTTATTAGCTGATGACCACAGCCCCATTTCTTTTTAAATTCAGTACACTCACTGTTTCCTCATTTGTGGAATAAAGATAAATCCCCCCTTATTTAGTTGTTCAGAAGACAGAAAGAGCTTGTGGGCAAGTGTAACCCATAGCTAAGACCTCCTAACAGCCATAGAGGTTATCATGGGAGTTTGGGAATTGGTAATCTCAATTCCAAGAGCCTCTTTGTGTTGGTTTGTTGTTTCCAATTAGTCAAAGCACATCACCTCAAACCTTGTATATAATCAGGGATCTTGCCCAACCTCATAAAAAGTGACAAAAGGAATCTATCTGCAACCATCAAGGGTTGGGCCAACAGAAACTCTGCAGTTTGTTAATGCTCATCAATGCTCCCAGGCAAGACATTGGTCATTCCAGTTTTGCATGAAGGGATCCTATACTTCTAAAGACTTCAGATATGTACTATAGGATCCAGCCTGAGGAGGATCTGTCTGGGAACTCTTGAAGACATCACCTCAATCCTGAGTCCCATCAACCTAATGTATTAGTCAAATTAATTTGATGATTGCTGCCATACTGGCCCAATGTCTTCAGCCTTTAATATTGTTCAGAATTGACATTCTCTGTAGAGACAATTGTGGGGAGAGAGCATACTGGTGAGAGACTGACAGAATGTTTCTAGTAGATCAGATGGCTACTCAGTATCATGATCATGTCTTGCTGTCTGTCTTTCTGGTGATGACATACTCACGAAGTCAATGGAGATGAGCAGGGATGCAATGGCCAACCATTTGTCTCTTCCCTCCCAAGCTAATGGTGGCTTTTGTGTCTAAATATGACAAATCCCCACAGAAAGGGAACTTACTTTTTTTTTTCTTTTCTTTTTTCTGGAACTGGGGACTGAACCCAGGGCCTTGCGCTTGCTAGGCAAGCGTCCTACCACTGAGCTAAATCCCCAACCCAGGGAACTTCCTTTTATTTCTTTGGTATCCAACTCAGATCTGTCTAAGGCAATGGGCAGTATCTCAGTCTGACTATTTTATTCTTTGAAACATTATCTTAGAAGAACATTTAGATCAGAATCCCTGCTTATTTGTGTGTGTGTGTGTGTGTGTGTGTGTGTGTGTGTGTGTGTGTGTGTGTGTGTGTGATCTATGTACAAATTGCTTTCTGAGTTAAGGCAATCTGTTTTCACTTCACAGCTTCATGTTTGAGTAATCATATGCTCATCACTACACCTCCATTATTTTGCCAGTTATGTGAAGTCACCATGCTCCATGTTGGAGGTGCAATGTCAAGAAGACAAGGGCCAGATGGCTGCCCCCAGCTCTTAGGGAGGATCTCTACAGTGAGAGGGACACTTGCTACGAAAACAATGTCCCATAAATATAAAAATCCAACTGCGGCTAGTGTTGATGCCAGAAGACAGATCCAATCTGTTGGCAGGAAGTAGATATAAGTGAGGTCCAGGAGTGCATGCAGCAGGTGCATTTTAACTATGATGTACACCATGGGCAGCAGCTGAGTTGCAGAAAGAAACGGTGGAGGAAGTCTGGGGTCCAGAGAAAACCTGGTAGATTCATAAAGTCAGAAAAGTGTGATGGTCAAGTATGGCCTGCAGTAGCGGGTCAAGTGTTATCAGCCTTCTCTGAAGAGGAGCAAAAACCAGATTTGCATATCAAAGCAGCATTTTGAAGCAGAGTAGAGGCTTGGAGGCTGCATGCATGCACCTAGGGTATAGTAAGAATTACTATGTCCATGCTGCACACAGACACAGATTAGGATGTGGTACAGAACCTCAAGTCAGTGGGGGAAGAAAAGTATTTGGAGAGATGTTCAGCGGTTACCAAGAGGTCCTTTACCGTCCACAGAGATGGGAGGCCATAGCATGGAGAATGTTTATTCCAGCTGGCACACCAGGAGCTGCCATGTTGAACGGTCCAGTGGATGATTTGCATTGTGATTCGGATGTCAGGGTAGAACAAAGCAGTATAGCAATAGGTGCCCAGCAGTATCTTGATTTTAGGGCATGCTGCTCTGTTCTCTTGCCCAAACACACGAGAGGCACCAATGAATGAACCCAATAAAGGCTACACTTCCGTCCTCCAAATGTTTTCTCTAGTGTGGAGAATTTATGTAGCTTCTGAAGGCTGTTCTCAGAACCTCCTGACCATTCCTACAGCCACTCCATGGCCCCACCAAATTTGTCACTTTACTATGTTTTACCTGGCTCAGTGGAGGAATTATAATAGCTTTTTATGATATAGAACTAAGCCCCAAAATTGAACTCTGGGCATCAGACATCTGGCTGGAACATTTTAAGCGGCCCATATGCTTGAAATAAAAATAAGAATTCCCATGTGATTTATGAGAGAGGGTCATAAGACCTATATCAGTGGGTGACCGGATGTCAACTCTTTGCTGATTTCCCTCCCTAAATGCAAAATATATGTTTCCAAACGGGTCTCGCCCCTTGTGTATTTTCTTTAATTCCATAGATCTTTATGCAGTCTGCAGTAATTTGTTGACAGTGCAAGTCAAATCCATGATAAAACCAGAGAATGTCTCCAAAGTAAATATTTGGTGCTACCAAATAGGGGCTCTTTGCACATTAATCCAATAATAAAATATGGTCTGTGGAAGGAACAGGGAGCATTTGCTAATTTCCTAAATTGGTGTAGGTCACAGGCACTTCTAATTGACTTGGAAAATATTTCCTTTATGGAAAAGTAACATTCCTGGTCAGCAGGCCAAGCTCCTTAAGGATTTGGGCTGCTGCACGATCCCAGATGCCAGTCACATGGGAACAGGATTCTTAAAGGCTGCACGGAGATAAAGCCAGGGGAGAGATGGGAATGGACAGGGAGAATCTACCATTCTGCCAAAAGCATGAGATCCTGGAGCAGTCAGGGGTATCTCCAGGTCCTGGGAGTCTACTCTATCCATCCATGAGCACAACCTTTATTTTGTCTTAAATATACACATAATCTTTGCATTTGTCTTGGAATGCAATGTTCAAAGGTATGAGGTGTTGAACATGGGAGTTGGCTTTACTGAGGAAGATGCACTCAAATCCATAGACAAGCTCTACTAGGATGTTCCTGAGAGGAAAACTCAGTCATACTGGTCTAGAGGAAATGATGCTATCAGACAGATGAGGAAGGGCAGAAGAAGAGAGTTCCTTCCACAGAAGGAGAGACTCACCATTTGGGGGTTGGGAATCTAGATTCACAAAAAGGAAGCTTATTCAGAGAATAGTCAATTTAAGCAGCTTGAACAGGCTTATACCTGCAACCATCTTACATCAAGCTGATGTAAGAGGAGGAATGTCACAGGAGACACAAAGAACAAACAGTATGAGAACAATAAGTTGCCATTTTGTAAACACTGTGTCCAGTATCCTAGGCCAATTGTTTTGAAGATGTTGTTTCAAGTGATACTTAAACAACACTGGGAAGGTCATTATAGTCTTCCCTGGTCTTGGGAAGAAGCTGAGGTTTTGTGATGTTACTCGTAGACCCTCCCAACCAAAGTAGTTTGGAAGGTAATGGATTTGAACCAAAGCCACCTGCACATACAAACTTTGGTTTAACCCAAACCCTCTACTGTCCTTCGAGCTAATGAGCAAATGTAATAGGAAACAGATGAGGCAAGGTGTGCGAATTTCTCACCCAAAGGTTTTATAAGCTAGCTAGCATTAAATGTAGTTACCACTCAGCTGCAGGAAGTCTGTGACCTTTGATGGCGCTCTCCAAAAGACAGCCATATTGGACTGAGAATCATTGCAACTCTGTGACAGTGAGTTTGCAGCAACAGTGTAAAAACTACCAAGAAAGGACATTTTTTTAAAGATGTTCATTTATAATATGAGGTTGGTACTTCTTCAGGTCTAACCTCACCCTCATTAATGGCATATTAGATACATCTTCTGCCTTCCTGTCTTCCTCTGTACACACTACAGCGTTATCTCAATGGGAGTTAGGGGGAGTCATTAACCAGCTCAACCAGTACAGGGCATCACAGGCAAAATGGACCTAGGCTTTTGAGTCTCCAATTTCTCTATAAGCCTAGGAGCCTAACAGCTTGATTTGAGATATCTACCTGTTTACCTCTGATAGAAATTCAAAACACACTTCTTTCTAATACTCAAGCTCTTTTTTCCCCCCTCCAGAAATTTTAGTTAAGTTTCTCAACAGTATTTCCCATGCTCCTTTGGACCAGGAGGGAATTAACTACGAGACAAATCAAGGCATGACAATAGAGGGCCAGATGCCACACCTTGTAAATAAATAATAATAAAAAACCATGTGACACAGCCAGCTGCACCGTATAAACTTAGGGTTTTATGTACCACACCATTGTGCTCTGTACGTCCTCATTTGGCTCCAACATCTGTTCGTCCCTGTCCATCCCTCCCATATATTAGGTATAATTACAATCACAGGAACGGGTCTGTGGGACTGAGAGACTGACCCAAGAGCAACCAGCATCTGTGGGTCTCCTTTTCTGTCCCCTAGCAGTCTGAGAACCCAGGGCCTTGCGTATGTTTCGTTAAACCACCGAAATAGTATTTTTCTTCACTACTATCTCTTGTCGGATTCTGTTTCTTTCTTGGAGTAATTACTTATGGTAAATTTTTGAAAGTAAAATAAAAATTATGGACTATCTGTCTGCTGTTAGACATATTGCAAATAATTCTTTGACTCATGTCCACAACAGATCTTAAAATAATTCAAATAGGGATGCGATTCATTTTTTAATCTGTTTCTGAAATTAAAAACTAAAGGAGGTTGACCATTTTTGGTCATGGGTAACCTAAAGATGACATGTAAATGTATCCATTTCTGATTTCCCTTGGTAAGTCTGCAGAAGGATGTCTATATGATGCAGGCACACACTTCATGATTCTGGGTAAGGAGCTGGGGATTGTGGGGATTGGGCCAGTGCTGCACTGAAAGTAAAGGCAGTTTAGACCATGTCTGTTACAGGAAGAAACCTTTGGGATTTTAGTAGATAAAAATTGAAACTTAGAGCTTGCAATGTAGCCAGATTGTGGAAGGATGGTCAGGGTTCTGTAGAGGAACAGAATACAGAGAGAGAGAGAGAGAGAGAGAGAGAGAGAGAGAGAGAGAGAGAGAGAGAGAGAGACGTTAATGAATTTACTCTTGTTGTTTAAACCTTTAAAACAATGTACACTCATTGTTTTATGAGGCTCATACATGAGAACCTGTAGATACTCAGTCTTCAATACTAAGTTTCTCAGTAGCCCCAGTCCTCCCACAGTACCTGCTTCTTACCGCAGGGACAGGTGAGCAGGGTTGACAACTGGAAGTTACTTAGTCCTCAAGGCTGGGTGCCTTAGCAGTTTCAGTCTGGCTACAGAAGCCTGGAAGCATCCAAGAGAGCCTTTGGTCCCAAGTAGACAATGAAGCTTGGAAAGGCCATTGGTTATGGTAACAGTGAAGGATTCAGCAGCAATATATCATCATCATCATCATCACCATCATCATCACCATCATCATCACCATCATCACCATCACCACCACCACCACCATCATCATCATCATCATCACCACCACCATCATCACCATCATCATCATCACCATCATCACCATCATCATCACCATCATCATCACCATCATCACCATCATCATCACCATCATCATCATCACCACCACCACCATCATCACCATCATCATCACCACCATCATCACCACCATCATCACCATCATCATCACCATCATCACCACCACCACCATCATCACCACCACCACCACCACAACCACCACCACCACCACTACCACCACCACCACCACCACCACCAGCCTTATCAACAGGGAAAATCAACAAGGCCACAAGAGGGAAGACAAACCCAGCAAAAGGTATGATTATCTTTCTTTTGCCACAAAACTGACAATCAGGGTGGCTCTCCTCACATCTATCAAGGCAATCAGGACAGCTCCCTGGATGTGGCTTCCTATTGGAATGGTTCTGATTTCTGTCAAGCTGCTATTAATCCCAACCATAATAGAGGACAAATCTACTTAGATGAGGGAGTTGACAATCAGTCCAGAGTCTTACATGTTATACAAATCCTAAAGGGATAAAATGAGGGATTGGGGGACAAGATACATGGCGCGTGCTTATATAATCTTAGCACTCAGGAGGCAGAGGCAGGAGGATTCCAAATTGGAAGTCAGACTCAGTTACACATGGAGACCCTGTGAAAATCACATAAATAGGACGTGAGAGCTTGCAAGTAGAGAAGGAGATCAGGCCAACTTCCTGATTTTCAGCAGGCTGCAAACTTCTGCAAACAGTGATGGCTCAGATGCTTATCCAATTACTACTGCACTTCCTTCAGGACTAAGATGATATTCCACCTGGCAAGGTGAAAGAGAACCTCAAAGAATGTCATTTCCCTCACCAAGAGCTTCTGTAGATTTCCCATGTTGCTATGTCCATACATAGACTCTAAAATTTCTGCAATTATTTTACTCAGCAACATGGAGAACAGAGCGAAAGCATCACCAACGAGCCAAATCCCTGTTAAAGGGATCAAAGGGAAATGAAGAAAACTAAGTTTCTCAACAGAGAAGCAAGATGAAGATAGCATGAGCTGAAGAAATAAGTAAAGGAAAGAAGTCACTCGTGGATGGACATCGAAAATGGGTAGCACACGAAGTCTAGCATATATACTTGGGGATTTACTCTTTAAGAGAGAAGTGATATAAGAAACGTGCTTCAGAAAGGGTAACAAGAACCGTTTTCAAACTGAAGAAAGCATCATACTACAGGTTATGAAGCTCTTAACTCCAAAAAGAACTTGAGCAAAACTGATGCAAAGCCAGTAGTTATTCTGCCCATTTTATAAACACTATGAATCTATGCTAAATCCATTTAAAATGCGGAGTAAGAAAATTCATTTAAAAAAAAACTCAATAAAAATGACAGAACGGCATACAAGGAGCCCCATGTTTGCTAAAATTTTATTCACAATTAAAAGCTTAATTATAAAGGAAAAAATCCCACCCATAATCACATACATACACATACACCAAGAGGCAATGTCCAGACCCATACTGCTTCATGGCTGAATTTTTTTTATTATTTTATTATTATTTATCACTTTTTATTTACATTTTAAGTGATATTCCTTTTCCCAGTTTCCTGGACATACGGCCCCTATCCCATCCCCTCTCTTCCTTCTATAAGGGTGTTCCCCTCCCCCAAGTACACCCTCCCCTCCCCAACATTCCCCGACACTGGGGGGTCCAGCCTTGGCAGGACCAAGGGCTTCTCCTTCCATTGGTGCCCAACAAGGCCATCCTCTGCTACATATGCAGCTGGATCACTGCTGAGTTCTAACATTTAATAAATAAATTAAAATAAATAAATTCATTTTCAATAAATTTCTTCAGGAACAAGGATGAGAAATGCTGTAATACTAAAATATAAAAGGTCACTCAGAATAGCGACTACCAGATTGTTTTCTCTCATAACAGTGAAATCATTAAAATATTAATAATTTGAAGTTACTGAAATATAAAAATATTCCCTGTCACAATAAGGTAATTCCATGAATGCAAGCTGGATTTGCTGTTGAAAACCACTGATCTACAATTTGAAAGTATGAGACAGAGAAGAAAAAAGTACACTATCTCAGAAGTAGAAAAGGATTAGATAAAATTATTAGCTTTTATAAGATTCACATTGCAAGTAATTGCTTTTATAATGAAATGAATAGCTCTTATGTCAACTCTTTATCTCTAGAAAAGGAGGCGTTCATCTATGGAAAAATCCACTCATTCATAGCAAAACATTAAAAGCTTTGCCACCAAATCAAAAATAGGTGAATGGGCCAGCAAAATGGCTCTGCAGGAAAAGATGTTTGCTTAAAACTGGACAACTTGAGTTCCATCCCAGGGATCTATGGGGTAGAAAAACTGAACAGACTCCTGGAAGTTGGCTTCTGACCCTCCAGCGTGCCCTGGCAAGTGGTTCACATACTCACATAAATACACACAATAAATGAGGGAAGGGGAGTAAAGTCTATAATACCCATTGCTCTGTGTGTATTTCAACAATGGACTAAAAGGTCTGACAATACAGTGAGGACATCTATCTAAAGGGACAGGGTGCAAGTGCTGATCCAGCATGCACCGGGCCCTAGGGTTGATCTCCAGTATTATAAAAATATGAGAAAATAAATTTCAAGACTGCAAAAGTATAAAATAATACCACCTTGCTCGTCTGATTTTGTATGCACAGTGTGTTAGACATGTATTACAAATTAACTACAAAATTGTGAGTTTAATCTTCAATTTAGAAATTAAATTTTAGAAGGCATTTTTAAAATTCTTTTAATATATTAGACATTTGGTAACACAGCTAATAAAATATTGGTAAGACCCTACAGAAACACTGTAACAAATTAAAGAAATTAAGAAGAGATACATAATGCTTATGAGTTAGAAAATTAATTAGATAAGGATATAAATGCTCCCTACTTGATTAAAAGAATTGATTCAATATGAGTTTTAAAATGACAAGTTTTCTTCAGGAGAATTTGACAAACTTCTTAGAAATGTATACTGCATTGCAACAGTTGAGTGAAGGAAGGCCTCCTTATGAAAAAATAAGCATTATTCTGGGGATGTGGATCAGGGTCCTGTCATAGAAGTAGAGTCATTAAGAGAGTTTAAAATTTTTTTCATTCATAGATATTAAAACAATAAGAAAGAACTGAGCTCCTGCACCCAAATTTCAGACCTGCATTTGTAAGTATTGTGAAATTTCAGTGCAGAAGGAAGTGTGTGTGTGTGTGTGTGTGTGTGTGTGTGTGTGTGTGTGTGTGTGTGTGTGAAGGAGTGGTAATGTGTGTGTGTGTGTGTGTGTGTGTGCAGGCCCATGCACAGGTGCAACTGGAGGTCACGTGCAGACTTGGGTGTTGTTCCTTTCCTTCCTCCCTGTTTTAAACAAGCTCTCTCTTTGTTCACCACTGCACACACCAGGCTAGGTGGTCCATGCACTCTCAATGGTTATCTTTTCTCCCCACGGTGCAGGATGGGATTACAGATTTCCCCACTCTGCACCCAGCATCCCTTGGGATCTGTGCAGCCCAAGTCTGGTCACCAGACATGGGCAATGAATGCTTTATGCACTAAGCCATCTCTCCAAGTTTTTAAATAAGGGGTGAGGAACTGGTTTCATTTCCATAATGGAACTAGAATGCATTCCAGATACATTAAATAGCTACTTTCCAGGGAATATTCAAGGAGAATAGTTTTGTGACTCTGGAATAAACTAAGATGGGTTTAAGAAGGCACCAACCTTACAGGGAAAGCACTGATGGATTAGAGTTTTAAAGTTACGAGGTGGAGGGAGGCAGGAGACACGTCAGGGAAGAAGCTCCTCTCCATCCCTGCGTTCCATGCAGCGATCACACAAGCCAAGTCTTTAGCATAGTCAACCACTACAAGTCACATGCAAAATCCAATCACATAACATACAAGAAAGTTTTAATTAACAAGCACCCCAGAAAAGGGAGAACCCAAAGGTCACCTCACAGACACAGTATGAACCGTATCCAACACCAGAGGAATGCAAATTTTTAACTACAATGAGCTCTATCTATAAATACTGGAATGGCTAACTTCGAAAAGCCAAAGGACGCTTTCGTAGATGTAACATACAAGTCTATTCTCCTGCCTCGGGATGCAAGAGGTTGATAGGATTACTTTTGGCAACTGTTTAGCAATTTCTACTAAGCTGGCTATATGTAAATTTATAGACTTGATAGTCAACGAATAGACATGTATGTAATAACACACATACAAAAAACAGTGGCTGAACACTATTGTCAGTGTCACTCGTGCTAACAGCTAGACACCACTTTGAAATCCATCAATAGTAAAATAGAACAGAATATCCATGCAAAGAGACATCTGCCAGTGAGGAGGATCCAACGGGCGGCACTACATGCGAAGACTTAGATGATTTTAGGGACATAAACCAGCCTCCTTCAGAGGGGAAAACAGGAGACATAAGCCTGCAGCTGGGACCACAGGATCATGGACCTGAGCACAACTTTCCCAGGGCTTGTGGGAACCACTCCACCTCCCGCCTACCGTTTGCTCCGTGTTTCCTGGACTGAGTAGTTCCAATGGTTGACACTGAAGAATCCTAGTTGATGAGTCTCTGCATAAGAATCCTAGGCTTTTCCTAGGCAGGGTCTATCTGAAAAGTGTGTTCAGAGAGGGTGAATGAGATACAGAGAGACAGAGAGACAGAGACAGAGAGACAGAGAGGAAATCTCCTCTGATATATACTATTTCTCCACTAAAACCAATTCATCAAATGCTTTGGAGAGAAGAAACTCCTAGTTAGTTTTGGGATATATATACATAATATTTTATATTATAATATATAATATTTGGGATATATAATATATAATATTTTATATATAAATAATATATATTATTTTATTTATTTACATTTCAAATGTTATCCTCCTTCCTGGTTTCTCCTCTGCAAACCCCCTATCCCATGCTTCCTCCCCCCTGCTTCTGTGAGGGAGTTCGCCCACCCACCCACCACCCAAGTCCCGCCTCACCACCCTAGCATTCCCCTACACTGGGGCATCGAGCCTCCACAGGATCGAGGGGCTCACCTTGAGCTCTTAAAGGAGGGGTCCTCACACCATGACATCTCCAGAGAGGATACATTGATGGCTAAAAGTGGCTAACAATACTTTAGGCTTGCAGCTTTTGAAAAAGAAATGTTTTGAAAAGGGCCAGCCTGGATTTGGGTGTTTCCGTTCTTAGCAGTGGGAAGCTCCAGGTGAGGGCATTTTGTGCTCGGGTCTGCAGTTGCCGTGAGCACTAAAAATAGCATCGGCAAACCCTGACGCCATGTAACAGGCAGCATGCTAGGGTTTCTATGGACACCATGCTAGGCTGCATCATCACATCCTCCCAGGATCTTACTACACAGAACACAGTTGCAGATTCACGAGAGCAGGGATCTCTGTGTTCTGTGTCTCCAGAACATAGAGGAGTCTGTTATATACAAGACAGTCATTGCTTAATACATTTAATCAGAAGAACCTGCTTCTCATCCCTGTCCCACTCCTAACATGGACAAGGGATGTAAAGCATCCTGTCTCAGCTGCAAAGAATGAAGCTGGCATCTTGCTTGAGGCTTTCAAAGACCACAGTCTTAATTACTATCGGGTTCTGAAATTTTGCAGAAAACAACCAATGTGGTCGGAGTATAAAGAAGGCCTGGCCACAAGGTCACATGCACAGATGGCACCATCCCACGTTGTCCATGCGTTAGCACAGGTATCCTTCACCTTCCTGACAAGTAGGGATGTCTTGAGAATCCTGAAGAAGGGATCCGAGGAGCCACTCCACACTCACTGAAGGACTAGATTACTGATCCTTTGCATGATTTCCAGGAGTCCTCAATAGAATGTTTTTTATCTTCCCTTTTAAAACTCGTGGAACACTTCATATTTAGATTAATTACAAAAGCGAGGGTCCTATGGATTTAAGTGAAACCTGAATTCCAGTAGAGGAAGGCATGCATGCACACACGTGTGCTTGTTGCTAAGTAACCATTTCCTTGAAGATTTAGCTCGCACTATCCAGATCGTTGGCAATTTTACTCTCCCACGAGATCACCACACTGAATTAAAAAGTTGTACCATCGGCGAATGGTCGATTTCATTTCTTTCTTTTGTGTGTGAGTGCCTTTCATTTCTTGTACAGTTGCTTTCAAACCCAAACAGGATTTGAACCCAGACAATCAGGCCGGGTTCCATTGCTTCTTTCCCAACTTACCTAAGAGAGAAAATGTTTATATTCCAGTCAGAACTGAGCAGAGGGTGTGCACTGTGTCTCATCTTCCTAGTGAAGGTTGAATCCAGTAAGTTCTTCAGCAATGAGTTGGCCCTGAGAGGAAGTATGTCTTCTAAGAGCCTCTGTTTCAGTTTTAAGACTTTCTGCTACTAACGAAGAGACTAGTCGTGTCTCACACTGCCAATCACACACTGAAGCCTCAAAGCTTTCTAATGAGAGAGTCATAATACAGTGTCATTGAGCTCGTATGAGACAGAATAGTGACTTGAACCCATGGTTCTAAGCCCTGAAGGGCTTACTCTTCATGGTCATCGGATACCCCATGGGACATAAGGAAGGCCACTTAGAGTATATGACAAATGCCTTTCCCATGCCTGTGATTCCCATGTTTTGAGTCTACATCAAATGTGTCACTAACTGGCTCCTTACATGTTGGAATCCACGTAAATGGAACTTACCTTGGTGCAGTCAGTAACTGTGTGACCCTCAAGCAGGTGATCCCTTTGGAACTTCTAATCACTTTTGTTCGGCTTTGGAGCCTTGCCTTTCCTGGCTGAAAGGTTTATCAGCCTTGTCCAAACAGAAGTCACTGAATTGACTATAGGACATGTTGTCAAAGCTATCCTTATCCCTGTTGCCAAATTAAAATAAGATCCACGATGCAGGTACCTGCAAAACAGAGGACAAAGAGATATCAGGTATTAAAAAGGAAGAATAAATGCGAGCTGGCCTTTCTTCCTGATGGGGGCCATTCTGCCATCCCCAACAGCCTGGGTGTGGAGTGGATGGGGAAGGTGAGGAGAGGTCCTGGTCTATACTAAGTAAACACTGCAGACTGGGTAGCTTACAAAAAGCAAAACTCCATTTCCCTTAGTTTGAGAGGCTGAGAAGTCTAACACCTATTCAACTAACACCAACTTCTTGCTGTGGTAACTCAGAAGAAGCTCACTGTGTTTCCAAGATGACACCCTGCTGCTTCATCCTCTGTGGCAGAAGATGGCAGACTGAAAATCTGGTTGCTGGTTGGGGACTCTTAGTTGTGCCCAGTGCTTGCTTTAGTTTGTTTGTTTGTTTGTTTGTTTGTTTGTTTGTGTTGTCTCAAAGCCACCACTCACACTTCCCGGACAGGGTCCTTACCCTGTGCTACACTTTCACTCTCAGGACCCCCTTTTATTTGTTTATCTTTTATTTATTGATACTTTATGCACCCATATGAGTGTGTATGATATGTGTGCATAAGCATGGACAGATGCATGCTGCAGTACGTATGTGGAGGTCAGAGAATGACTTTGGGGAATTTGTCTTTTTCCATTATTGATTATGAGGATCAAGTCCAGGTTATCAAGGTGTTAAACAAGAGCTTTCAGCAGCCGAGTCTCTCACTGCTCCAGAAGCCTTTTTGATAATGTTGTTCATGAGAGAGGAGCCCGCATGCTTTGCCCTCCTTTGAAAGCCTCAATTTCTTAATGTGACTGTGTTTGGGATTCGGTTTCAACAGGAATGTGGAAGGAACACAGCAAAGCTGACTGTAGAAATTGAATCCACAAATCCTGGACCACCTGAGAGACGAGTCATCCTTTGATTTAAAGAACTAAAAAGGCTTCACGGAGGCTGTGAAGAAATGTGGTGAATTCCAGATGAGGGAGTTAGAATGTAGACACAGAGCATGAAGGTAATAATACTTCACCAGCCAGATTTGACCACCATCAAGAGCATCAGAGCTCACTAAGAATGAGTCACAGTTTGTGAAGGACTAGTTACCCAGTGCTTTCTAGACTGACTGAGAACTTCAACGTTTACAATGGATTAGAAGACTTAACAGTTTAAAATCATGTTTTCTTTTCCAAAAAAGAATGTACGTGTGTGTGTGTGTGTGTGTGTGTGTGTGTGTGTGTGTGTGTGTGTGTAAAAATACCCTCCATTCTGCTAAGTTTCTGGCCTTAAAACCTCACCCTCCCTTGTCCCTTTTTTTCTCATTTGTTTCCTTTTCTTCCTCTTCCAACCCCTGCTGTCCCCTTCCTTTCTCTCATTCTGTCTCCCTTCCTCTGTTCCTTTCTGGGGCAAGAGCATGTACACCCAGGGGAAGAGAACAGGTAGAATTCATGCTCACAGTCTGAGAGCATTGCCCTAGCCTTGTGCAATGTAGAGTGCCCTGCCATTGAAGTCTGGGGCTCTGTGGTCTGGGGTGACACGACAGCTGAGAAGAAACCAAGAAGCCGCGGCATCTCAACTCTCTCCCACCCACCCTGACGAATCCCAACAGAGTCTGTAGAAAGCACACAAATATAAACTATTCATCCACTTCAAATCTGCTGGTGCCATCGGGGAAGTTATCGCATATAATCTAGTGTTAGTCTACCCACTGAATCATAAAAATTAATTTGTCTAATTAATGGCATTAGTACTTTTATACATGCATAATTCATATTAATTGATAGGTCTGCCTAAAAAGAATACCTTTCGGAAGAAAAATGATCCCATTAGCACAAGTTTAATCCAAATCAGGCCTGACAAAGCAGGGAGCCTTCAAGGCGTATCTTCTGCTTTGTTAATTGTCATAAGCATTCTAAATTGATTATTCTTACATTAGCATGAGACGTTTCATTCATCAACACTTTGCTGTAAAGGAAATTTGTCTAATGGATTTGGGTAACTCAACTAAATAAGTAGTATTTTTTTTTCAGGGTAGCTTCAGGGCCATTTGAAGCATATTAATTCACTAATACTGGAGGGAAGAAAAATTAGCAATGGAAATATATAGAAATATCATACAAAATTAGATTTCTGACACTGAATAATTTTTGTGATATCTATTTCAACGGTAATTGAGTGAGCGTGCCTACCCATTTATTGCTTTTCTGCTTTGCAAGCTCCGTGATAAACAGCTAATGTTAATATTTCTCTTATGAGTTATGTTCCTATACCAGGGAGGGCCACAGGGGTATGAAGGAGAGGATAGAGAAGATGAATACAGGGATTGTATAAGGTTTGACCATAATACCAAGCCTCTGAACTTCCGGAAAAGCTGATGCTATAAGCATGTTTGGTCCCTCAGTCAGAGTAAGACAGAACACAAGCATGTGTTTGGTTCTGATCGTGTCTCTGGTCAGAAAGCACAGAGATCAGGAAATGCATGGTGTTAGGATGTTGTCTCTTTTTAAAGACACCACTGAGCTTCCTTTAGTGATCTAGATTAACATTATTAGCTGATGCTGGTTGAGGTTCTCTGGTAAAGGAGGGTTGAATGTTAAGGGGGTAGCCTGATGTGTATGCTTCTTGTCTCCCCTTGACTGTGAAGAACTTCTACATTCTATCTCAGGCTCCTTTGAGAAGTGCAGTCTAAACACAGCGGCCTTTACACCATTAGGGTCTTGGTAACAAGAAACTTCCATTGTGGCTTCTCCTTCTCCCAATCACGGTTTGATGTATTTTCATCATAGTCACTAAGTCAGCAGATCTGCTGCAAACAAAGGGACCCAGGATAAGCTATTCTGTGACTTTGAACATCACATTTTTTTTTACATTATATATTTTTCATCTTTATTAATTTGGGTATTTCTTATTTTTTTTTTTATTAACTTGAGTATTTCTTATATACATTTCGAGTGTTATTCCCTTTCCCGGTTTCCGGGCAAACATCCCCCTCCCCCCTCCCCTTCCTTATGGGTGTTCCCCTCCCAACCCTCCCCCCATTGCCGCCCTCCCCCCATAGACTAGTTCACTGGGGGTTCAGTCTTAGCAGGACCCAGGGCTTCCCCTTCCACTGGTGCTCTTACTAGGATATTCATTGCTACCTATGAGGTCAGAGTCCAGGGTCAGTCCATGTATAGTCTTTGGGTAGTGGCTTAGTCCCTGGAAGCTCTGGTTGCTTGGCATTGTTGTACATATGGGGTCTCGAGCCCCTTCAAGCTCTTCCAGTTCTTTCTCTGATTCCTTCAATAGGGGACCTATTCTCAGTTCAGTGGTTTGCTGCTGGCATTCGCCTCTATATTTGCTGTATTCTGGCTGTGTCTCTCAGGAGCGATCTACATCCGGCTCCTGTCGGTCTGCACTTCTTTGCTTCATCCATCTTGTCTAATTGGGTGGCTGTATATGTATGGGCCACATGTGGGGCAGGCTCTGAATGGGTGTTCCTTCAGTCTCTGTTTTAATCTTTGCCTCTCCCTTCCCTGCCAAGGGTATTCTTTTTCCTCATTTAAAGAAGGAGTGAAGCATTCACATTTTGATCATCTGTCTTGAGTTTCGTTTGTTCTAGGGATCTAGGGTAATTCAAGCATTTGGGCTAATAGCCACTTATCAATGAGTGCATACCATGTATGTCTTTCTTTAGCTAACGTGGGTCAGTGAAGGAATAGAGAGCCTTGCTTTCTCGTTACACACTTATTTGCTTCTTCTTTCTTGGTGTTTTGACTCTAAGAGGCACAGGGACTAAGCCACTACCCAAAGACTATACACGGACTGACCGTGGACTCCAACCTCATAGGTAGCAATGAATATCCTAGTAAGAGCACCAGTATAAGGGGAAGCCCTTGGTCCTGCCAAGACTGAACCCCCAGTGAACTTGATTGTTGGGGGGAGGGCGGTAATGGAGGGAGGATGGGGAGGAAAACACCCATTTAGAAGGGGAGGGGAAGGGGCTAGGGGAATGTTGGCCCGGAAACCGGGAAAGGTAATAACAATTGAAATGTAAATAAGAAATATCCAATTTAATAAAGATGGAGGGAAAAAATCTAGTAAAAATAAATAAATAAATACCGTGTGTGTGTGTGTGTGTGTGTGTGTGTTTGAAGCAGACTCTCCCGGTCATGTGACATTACAGGAAATCCCAAGGAGGGTAATATGAATAATCTTTCATTCAACTACCAGACCACTACCCCAGCAAGTCTTTCAGGGCTTCACACACTTTGAGGTTCCGTACTTTAATCAAGGGAGCTAGCTCTGTAGCTAAGATTTTAGACTTCAATATGCCTAAGATGAAAACCTCTGTCATCTACTCCTTCATCATTTACCTAATGAATGTTGAACGTCACCCACTGAATCCCCAGCACTCTACAGGGTTCTGGAAATATTAACAAGAATAAAAACTGTGCCGTGTGTTCAGAGAACTGACATTCTGGTTAGGTGTGCAAGCAACTTGTGGATAAGAACACGTTTAGTGTCAGTCAGCTCTATTTCACTGTAGCAAAGTACCTGAGAGATTCAACCACTAGGAGCAAAGGTTGGTTTTCTCCCATAGCTTTGGTAGTTTCAGTGGATGAATGATCTCATTGCTTTGCGCTTGGACCATCAAATGTGTTTCTTTTGTTCTGGTTTGATGTGAAGTAAATCCCCAGAGACTTGAACACTTATTCTCCAGTTGGTGGCATTGTTTGGGAAGGTTGTAAACCTTCCAGGTAGAGCTTTGTTGAAGGACATATGTCACTGGAGGTGGGTTTGGAGGTTTTACAGCCTAACTCAACTCATTGATCTTTCCCTTCTTCCCAACTGACAAGATGGCCTCATGCTCTTGTTGCTATGACTTCCTGTCATAATAGTCTGTATCCGGTCAGGTACTGTAAACTCAGGTCAACCCTTTCTCCTTTAAGTTGCTTTCCTCGGGTATTTTACTGCTGTGACAAATAGGAAAGCAATACACCTCCCAGTGATTCTGTGATGGTGTATGTTTCTGTCAGCTTGACACAGGCTAGACATATCTGGGAAGATAGAATTTCAGTGAGAAAATGCTTCCTTCAGGCTGGCTTGCAGAACAAGTCTGTGAGATATCACTGATCGTGCCACCCCTGGGCAGGTGGTCTGGGCTGTATAAGCAAGCAGACTATGCAAGCTATAGAAAGCCAGCCAGTAGGCAGCAGTCCGCTATGGTAACTGCTTCAGTTCCTGCCTCCAGATTCCCACAAGAGTTCCTACCTCTCCTTTCCGTCATGATGGACTGTGAGCTAGCAGATGAGGTCACCCTTTCCAAAATATACTCTACTCAATCACTAAACAGAAAAAGGAGAGCAGAAAAGGATCTGCCCTTCCCACTACCCCCATTACATAATCATTGCACCTCCCTATGTAGGGGACACGGGCTCAGCATCTTAGAATCATTTGCTACTGGTTGTGATGTTTTCAATATAAACTTCTTCAAGATCTCACCTGCTCCAAAACCTGCTTCCTGGTTCTTCAAATATGGAGTACATTTTGGTTTGGATGGTTAAAATACCTTCTGCTGGATCATGTTTTGAATCTTAGGGTCATTGAAGTGAGCGGACACTGGTTACTGAAGGAGCACCTTTGAAGGTTACACCAGATTTCCAGTCTTCTTTCTCTGTTTCCAAGTTGGTCCTACAGAAACGATTTCCCTCCACCACATACTCCAGGGCCGCAGTGTTCCAATCCAGTGCACGAGGCAAGTAACCATGGTCTGAACTCTTTGAAACATGAGCCAAAATAAATGTTTTTTTTTCATTAAGCTGTTCCAGCAGGTATCTTATCAATCTGTCAAGAAGCTAACAGACGAGGCTCACTGAATCATAGGACTCTCGTCCCTTTGTTCCAATAAATGCTGGATTTCCACATGCATTCTCAGTCCACCCACCAGACTCTGTTTATGCCTCAAATTTCAACAGAAGATGAAACATTTCCTAAAATTGTTCAGTTTGATTGCTGGCAGACAGAATTTGGGTAAGAACAAGATATTCCATATCCCACATCTAAAATATACCAGATGCACAGTTTTATTCTGGTTTTAACAAATAACAATTCCTTTTCCTAAATGCAATTTAATATTGCCTTCAACATGGAATAAGATATTCCAATTAAACCAAACATAAACCATACTATGTTCCAGATATATATTTATCCAGAGACTAATGGAAGGGGCTAGGATAAATGATCTGGTAGATATTCTAAATGTGAAAACATGCGGTTTGTGGGGATAAATTTAATAGCTATTGGGAGAATGCTTACAATAATTGGTTATTGTTGAAAAGAAATGTCAGATATTGTTATTGACATTTACAATTTTAATTAGCTTGATCCCTGAGTCCAATATATTATGTTGCCTTTTTTTTCCAGTTTTTTTTCTAGAATAAATACAACTAATAGGCCTTCACAATTATTTGAGGAAATGTTTATTAAGACCCATGATGCTAGGATGTACTAATAGTTTAATGGATAAAGAACATAGGCCATTTTTCACGTTAAAACAGAGCCTGAAATGAGATATGTAGCCTACTTCCCACGGAACCAGAAGAGTAGCATGTAAGATTTCCTCAAAGTTAATGGGTTAATGGAGGCGCCCTGTAATTTTTTTCTGTCTTTTTGCCATCCATCATCTGTTCTTCTATTTCTATTCGGAACTGTAGAAGATTTCGAGTGAAAGAATAGACTGTGGGTGAGGAATGACTCTAAAGCTCTTAAGTTCTGAAGCTCTGAAGCAATTATCTTTCTTCCAAGTACTTCCAGATCTAGAAGTTTCAATGTGTGGACACTAAAGGACCAAACCAGAGATAACATAATTTTTGCAGCTTGGAACATTGTCTCGACTTTTGTCTATTTGTGTTTTCTTTTGTGACTCTGAGCACAGTAGATGACATTTCCTGTAGGTCATTTTGTCCTACCCCATATCTCTAATCATTGTCAAGTGGAGATGTGGCTGATGACGTAGTTGCTACCTTTCCCTGACCGTGAAGCCTTCTAGTGGATGTGACTGAAGAACTCAAAAGATGATTGACCGTTTCTTGAGCCAAAAAGGGCTATGAACATAGATGGTATCTCAAGGAACATTTCATTATGGATACTTGTCCCTCCCCATGGCTGGGATGCTGATGCTAAAATTCCACCCCATGGATATAAAGTGTTCAAATGCATTTATCAAGACAGCATTTGCATATAAGCCATGTCCATCTATCCACATATTTTGAATCATCTCTAGATTGCTTATAATTACCCTCCTAAAGTTGTTGATATACAATATTAATTAGGGAATGCTTATAAAAATAAGAATGTACATATTCAATATGTGCATTTTTCCAAATATTTTCAAACTGGGATAGCTGAAATTCAAAGACATTGAAAACATAGTTATCAAGGGTCAACTATACATGTATGTTAACAATTATACACATGAAAATATATATTGACCCCATCGGTTATGCTTGCTGGTCTTGAACAACTCAAAGAGAGTATTAGAATTGATTACATGAAAATTTGAAGCTAGGTGCACAAAAGTATATAAGCCACCCTTGTTTGGGGACTGTAAGTATTTGGGGATGACTGTTCCACTAATAACAGATAGTCTAGGATTATCTAGCCTAGACCCTTGAGCTTCATTTATAACATTCACTGATGTTCTCAGAAGAGGAACAAAGGGGGGGGGCACATAGAACACATGTTTAAGTACTTAATATTGATACCAAGCTACTAAACTGTTACATACATGTTATCCTTGACAAATACACCTCTCAATTCCTGACTTGCATGGTGCAAAGTACCATTCCTCCAGGGTGAGACTTCAGCACCTGCGCGAGGAGCTCTTCCCCACCTCTTTCCACAACGACAGCCTCTACCCATGTTTTTAGGAGCCCACAGCTGGTAAGTACAGATGTCAAGACCTCTACTTCTAATCTATGTCGAATCAAAATCCTCTTGGCTCTGAGTGGCACTATTTATATTATGGGAAAAACTCAGGCCTCCAGGAGGAGATAGAGCCAAGCAAAGTGGTCGAGGCTGGTTAGTCAAAGCTCATTAGGATACTGGCTACTTGGAATTTGATGAGAGGGAGAGCAGGGCTCCTACAGACAGCTTCCTGCCCCATGGGTATTTTGACCAGTAGGCCAATGTGTAGACACTGAAGGACCAAGCCAGAGATAACATACTTTTTGCAGTTTGGCACATTGTCTTGATTTTTGTTTGTTTGTTTTTTTATTTTGTTTGTCTTGTTAACGTCCTATAAAATAAGTGATATCAACAAGTTACAGCTGATTTTAACTTTGTATATTCATTACAGTATCCAGAAAACAAGTTACTTCTTCATTATCCCTTCTTCAAACAAATCTAACCAGTGCAGTTTTGAACCATTTCTATTGTGATAAGAAAAGATACCATTTGTCTTTTCTGGAAAGATTTACCATGAAACCTTAACTGGAGAAAAAGATAATGTGAGCCAATGGGGTGGATCCTAACAGTGATCCCAACTCTTGGAAGGCTAGGGAATGGGTGGAGTTTGGACTGTACCACAGTTTATAAATGAGTAAAAGAATCCACCCCCAAATAAATACTATGCCTTTAATTAGAAGAGAGTGTTAGAAGACTTTGAAGAGCAACTCACTGGCTCGTGTCTTATGCAACTCAGTTGCATGGGTTTTGATGGAATTTCTCTGCTCTGTGTTACATGAGGCCCAAGGAAATCAAGCAAAAGTTGTTTTATGGCCCGTGGCTGGTTTTTGAACATTAATAATATTTTTCCCACTGTAATAGACTGAACACAGTCTGTTCTTTTAGGGTGTCCAATCATGTTCCTAATGCTCAAAGAGAATATTTCTCCCTCCACTGGTTCCTGGCAGCATCCTTCTATCCCTGTATTCTGTGTTTTGCTTTGTTTTGCTTTCTGGGAGATAAGTGGAGAAGACATGTGGTAACTTCTTATCCATCCTCCTTCAAAATTAGATGCAGCCGGCCTGGGATCCCCAGTTAAGTGTAGGGGCTGCTGGTGTCATGGTGGGTATTCCTGGGTTACCTCACTCTGATGAGAACACAGGGTAGAGTGAAAGTGGAAGCAAGGGCGCACAACCTGGCCAATCTGTGGGGCATCTGGCTTTTGGTGCTTAGCCATGAACCACTGAAGGGAGCAAACACCAGAAGGAATATTTGGGTTAAATTCTTTCTCAAAGAGGACCAGCAATCAACTGTAGAGCAGCCACTGTCCTGGCCATTCTTTCTTCAAATCCTTTTCTTTTCTCGATTAATCATTTTATTCATTTACATTTCAAAGCTTTCCCCCTTCCCAGTTTCTCCTCCACAACCCCATATCCCAGTCTCCTCTCCAATTTGCCTCTCGAGGGTGCTCCTCCACACACTCACCCACTCCTGCCTCACTGCTCTAGCATCCCCCCCTACACTGGGGCATCGAGCCTTCACAGGACCAAGGGCCTCCCCTCCCATTGATGTCAGGTAAGGCCATCCTCTGCTACACATGTATCTGGAGCCATGGCTGCCCCATGTGTATTCTTTGGTTGGTGGATTAGCCATTGGGAGCACTTGGGGGTCCAGTTAGTTAATATTGTTCTTCCTATGGGGTTGCAATCCCATTCAGCTCCTTCAGCCCTTTCCCTAATTCTTCCTTTGGCAACCCCCGACTCAGTCCGATGGTTGCCTGGGAGCATCTGCATCTGTATTAGTCAGGTGCTGGCAGAACCTCTAAGAGGACAGCCATACCAGGCTCCTGACAGCAAGTGCTTCTTGGCATCAGCAATAGTGTCAGGGTTTGGTGTCTACAGATGGGATGGATCCCTAGGTGAGGTGATCTCAGGATGGACTTTCCTTCAGTCTCTGCTCCAGTTGTTTTCCTGTCTTTCCTTTGGACAAGAACAATTCTGGTTTAAAAATTTTGAGATGGGTGGCCACATCCCACAAATAGGGGCTGTGCCTATCTGCTTAAGGTGGTCTCTAGAAGTTGTATCTCCTCTTTGTTGGGTATTTTGGCTAAAGTCATTGCTGTTGGGTCCTGGGAGCCTCTTGCTTCCATGGAGTCTGGCACATTCTAGTGGCTAACCCCAGTTCCCCATCTCCAACTGTTACATATTTTTATTCAATTTCCTGACCCTCTGATATCTCTCCTGTCCCCTCCCATAACTGATGCTGCTACCCTTTCCCTGCTTCCCCTCCTCTCTCCCTTTCGGGTCCCTCCCCCTCTACCTCCTGTGATTATTTTGTTCTCCCCTCTATGTAGGACTTTGGTCATGCTTCTTTTTAAACTCTATATAGTTTGTGGATTGTACCATGGGTATTCTGAGCATTTGGGCTAATAATCAATTATCAGTGAATACATACCATGTGTGTTCTTTTGTGTCTGGGTTACCTCACTCAGAGGTAGTTAGTTCCATCCATTGGCCTGTGAATTTCACGAAGTCATTGTTTTTAATAGCTGAGTAGTATTCCATTGTGTAAATGTACCACATTTTCTGTATCCATTCTTCTGTTGAGGGACATCTGGGCTGTTCATATTGGAACTTAGCGTTGTTGCTGAGTTTGCATTTTCAAGTACTAGCTTTGGGGAAGGGGTTATGTCAGGAAAATCCTTGGGTTTGACTTTTTTTCTTCTCTGTAACAAAATACTTGAGAAACAGGCTAATGGAGGAAAGGCTCGCGTTGGCTCACAAAATCAGAAGTCTAAACTTACCTAGATCCATCACTTTGGGTCGGAACTGAGGAAAGATATCCCAGGGACTGCACCATGTGGCCGAAGAGGATGTCCACTTCATGGCAGAGGGGAAGAGAAGGAAAATGGAGAGTGGTCAGGCATCTACCCTCAACAACCTGCTTCCCAGGTAGGTCTCTCACCTCCTAAAGTTCCCATAATCTTCCAAATTATCACCAGATAGGGACTGAGAAAATGCTTGGGTGAAGGGGCTGATTTCACACTCAGATCAAGTATGTCTGGATAAACTTATAAAGCGCCTCGAGCTATCGTAGTCTTCTGCTCTTCAGTCCTATCTGGTCACAGATTTTGTTCACTCCAGAGTATGCAGCCACGTCTTGGAAGTCTATACTAGCCCTTCTCAGACATTAATCCTGCTCATGCCGTAATCTGGAACAACAGCCAAAATGACACAAAATTTATTCCTATTCCCTACAGATTAACCAATATGTGGTTTTGTTATAGCAGGATAGCCTCTCTGGCTGAATGAAAGAGAGTGCTCAGGAAATCTCTGTTCCCAAACTTGGTCTTTTAACTACAGGATCCTGAATGGAAGAGGCAACTGGACACTATAGTGGACACAGGCCTCCCTGTCTCTCGCTGTAGCATTTTGTTCCTTGTTTTCTAATTCCTAAGAATGTATTCCTTCCTTTACGCAACTGGACAGGCTGTGCCTACTTGTGTCCCAACACCTTTGTGTGACTGGTTTTGTCTGAAGTGATCATATATTTTCTGTAGCTTTTCCCAGGAGGGTAAGAACAAATGTCTATTTCTGTTATTAGACTGCAGAAACTATCCTATCTAACTCTAGCTTGGTGAAGAAATGTGCTATCGGTGTTACCTCCAGGAGTAGGAGTGGTGTGTGTGTAACTTACAGAATTATGAGTGAGTCACAAGCATAAGCATCCCATCTCAGCAGAGATGAGAAGCTCACAAAACCTCTGTGAATTGCATCCCGCTTCCTGTTCGTCTTCTATAGCCTGGATGCTCTAGCACCCATTAGGACCACAAGCCTTCCTCTTACTGCAGAGTGCTAATAGCCTACTTACCATTATCTCTGACCTAGCAATCACTATATTATTTTCATGAATGTTTTGCCACAACAAAGAAGTCATCGAAACCCGTATTTCATGATGGTCATGGGCATGTAATGCTGAAAGCAGACAGCTATTCCACAGCAATACTTTTCTTCCTACTTTGCCTTTACCTTCTGACTTCCCCCAGCCCAGGGGTGTGTATATGAGCACGTCCTCCTCCTGCTGCGGTCCATCTAGCGTCCTGGTGTTACAATAGGTCCCTGAGGTATGCTGATGCTCCAGTGTTCTTCCTGAACATTGCCTTGGTGTCTTTTTGGACACTTACAGTTTCTCAGTTAAGGTTTCTGCTTGTTTCTGGACTGTGTACCCCACCAGACCATGAGCACATCAGAGGGCTACTGTGCCCTGCTGGGTGTACGTTCCTTAAATTGATGTCTCAGTCACATGCATCAAGGTAGAGAGAGTGGTAGAGAAGTCTGTGCCCAGAGTCAAGACTCCAAGGTCTCTGGATTAATTTTCTTAGGTATTTTTGAGGAATTATAAAAAGGCTTCGACTTTTTAATAAGTGGCAAAGGAAAACGAGATGTAAAATTATTACCCCTCAGCCTTCTAAAAGACCCTGCAGTTAAGTTGCAGTTAAGAATGGTTTCAGAAGGGAGAGTAGAAGTCCCTCTAAAATGCCTGGGTCTTACCTAAATGAACTGAGGAAAAGCTCACTCTGTGTGGGATGAGGAAGCCTATTCCTGATTAGCTCTATCCCGCAAAGATGGCAGGCTGTGCTTACCACTGTTATCAAGCCACTATACCCTGCACCTTTTCCTCAGGCCCGACTCATCACTGGGAGCTGCTTTGAAAAGATTATCTTTCTCCATGTTCTCACGCCTGCCCCTCGGCCTTTGTGAAGCAATTTCCTCAGAAACGATGGTCTGCCACCAAATAAGAGTTACTAAGAATAAAAATTGAATTTCGTCTGCCTGTTGACAAGCTGATTGATCTGGGGGCTCTGGTGACCGAACCCTCTCCAAAGCACATTCTCATTTATCATGTGTGAGGTTGTTTCAAAATCAATAGCAACCCTGCGTGGACAACAGTCTACTGGGGACCATCAGGGCCCACAGCCTTCCCTGCAACATTGCTAATTTTTTTGACACGATTATTTCAACAGTTAAGTCATGCTATATATCCCCTCCTTGCACTGAAAAGGTTTGCTGAGGTGATCATTTTTAATATGCTCCTTGTAAACATTGAGCATTCAGGAGTCTGCCCTTCTATCATGGGGTTAATTTCTCGCCTTCTTTTCATTTCCTCAATAATCTGCACCCAAGTGGTAATACAGGTCTCGTTTAGGTATATTAGAACACAGATCCACATACAACATGCATGAGGCAAGTCCCATAGAGGTTCAGGAGTAAAATAGAGGAGTAGTCATTGAGGGCCTGACTTCTGGAGTAGAAGAGCTGTGTGATTCTAGCAATTTATTTTCCCTCTCTGGGCCTCATGTGATGAACTTGGGTCAAATGAAGACTCGAGTACAATCTATTTGGTTGTGCCTCTATCGCTGAGTGAACGGTCCACATCAGTAGCCGCAAAGTGATTGGCTTTCTGACTTGATTTCATTCCACATTTCTTCTAAGCCTTTAGAAGTTCACTTCTTACTATTATAATTTTAGGTTAAAAATTACCCGGTTTAATGTCCAATTCTTTGAGCGTTGACACATGTATGAAATCTGGGAACATAGTCTATGCTTCCTCTTGGTATTAAAAAAATTCTCCTGGTTCTGCTTTGTATGAAAGTCCTCCAAGTCCTAACTAAGCCTGAATCGTCAAACCATTAGTAAATCTTTCATTACCATGCGTTGCCTTTTCCTAGATGACAGAAAAACGAAACTTAGTGTGTCCGCACATGAGCACACTCTCTCTCTCTCTCTCTCTCTCTCTCTCTCTCTCTCTCTCTCTCTCTCTCTCTTTCTCTCTCTTGGTTGTGTTTATATCTATTCTTAGCATGGACGGGGCATTGCACATTTTTTATTTCTCTGTAGTACTCCATGGCGTCCATGTTGCATAACTGGTTTATTTGTTCATCCATTAAAGTGTCTTCAGGCTGTTTTCAGTTTGTTTGTTTACCTGTTTGTTGTAGCTGTAGAGATGGAGGCATTCGGACCATGGTAGGCAAGAACTCTACCAACACAGGACCATTCTAAGCTTTCTAAGTCATTGCCACAGTTCAATGCATCCGCTCCCTAGTTCACTTCCGTCACACAATGTCAGGAGATTAAGAGTTGAAGCCTTTGAATTTGCTTGGCCCTTGGTTACCTCCTCCATGCAGAGGTTTGTGAAAGGAGCTTCATACAGTGAGTGGTTTCTTCGGGGCGTAAGGGTTGTTTTTGTTTTTGTTTCTTTCTGGTTTTTGTTTTTTATTTTTGTTTGGTTCTTTCTCCTTTTGCCAAAGAGCGCCAGCCCAGCAACAAGCTACATTGATGTGGCCTGAATTCGGGTAGCCGTGGCTGTCCTGGCTCTAACTCTGCAGTCCCAGTTGTCCTTTGAACACACAGAGATCTGCCTGTCTTTGCATCCCTAGTGCTGAGATGAAAGGTGGGACCCACCCCTCCCTGGCTGTATTTAGCTTCGTAATTAGCTACTTCTCTATTTCTCTAATAAAACACAATGATCAAAAACACTTAGAGGAGACTGTGTACATTTGACCTTTCAGTTCTTCGTAGGATAGAGTCCACTGTAATGAGACAACATGGAAATAAAGGTAAGAAGTTAGATGATTGCATTTTTTCCGCAATAGGAAGCAGAGAGAGAGACAAAGTAGGAGTAGGCAGAAGCCTTGAAGCCTTCGAGCCTGCTTCCCGGTGCACACTTTCTCCAGCAAGGCTGTGTGCACCACCTCCTCAAACAGCCTCTGACTGGGGACCAATTGTTCCATGGATGAGCCTGTAGGGGACATTTCTCATTCAAGCCACTCTGGGGACCTCGAGAGTGTTCTCCAGAGCAACCAGGACACTGTGCCCATGGGAACTCCTGTCTGCACCCTCATGGCTGCCTCATGTTGTTATTTAAAAAAAATCAGTTATTCTAATCTTTTCAGTACACTCTTCTGATTGCAACTTGTATTTCCCTGATGACAAATGGCAGAGAGCATTTTTCTGAGCATCCATTTGATGGCACAGGTCCTTTCTGGAGAAATTTGGTTGGACTCTTTTGCATGTTTTTAAAGGCAGGTGTTGTTTTTTCACGGTTATATTTTAGGCATGTTTCCAAGAACATAAACACATATGTGGCACATGGGCTTTATAAATAGTTTTGCTGATCTGTAACTTGTCACGTTTTTCTCTTCATCGTGCTATTCTCAGAGCAAATGAGTTTTATTTTGGTCCACTTTAATACTTCTTTTATGACAACCTTTTTAATGTCATGCATTGTGCTTTTGATATCCTAATTAAAGAGGCTGTCCCTGAACCAAGGTCAGGAAGCTTCTGTTTCCCTGTAAGGGTTCCATAGTATAAGCTCAACTTCCTTATCCTGAAACATTCCAAACTCCAGACTTTTGAGCAGTGACATGACACTACAAGGGGACATTTCCACTGTATTGGTTGGCTTTATGTCATTTTGACACGTTTGAGTCATCATGGTGGAAGGACCACCAGCTGAGAAAATGCCTCCTTCAAATCCAGCTGCATGGCTGTGTGATCAATTAGTGATCAATGTGGGAAGGACCAGCCCTTTGTGGGTGGGGACATCTCTGGGATGGTGGTCCTATGTTCTGTAAGAAAACAGACTAAGTAAGCCATGGGAAACAAGCCAGTAAGCAATACTTCTCCATGACTCCTGTACCAGCTCCTATTTCCAGATTCCTGCCCTGAGTTACTACCCTGACTTCCTGAGGTGATGTACATGTAAGCCGATATGTCAACCCCTTCCTCTTCAACTTGCGTTTTGGCCATGGTGTTTTGTTGCAGCAATAGAAACACTAAAGCACCCACTACTATGGGCATCGTGGGGAGAGTCGTAGTCAGACACCCTCTCTTGTCTCTATGAAATCCCATTTAGCCTCGACATTTACATACAAGGTGAAGCATATGTGGATCTTGTGTTTAGACTCAAGTTCCATCTAAGATTCCTTGTCTTGTAGTTCTCCTAACCCTGAAGTCTTTCTGGCCCCATGTTTCCAGGTAAGGGATCCCTATTGGGTTATATCTGTTTATTTTCTATATGGATCTGTAATCTATTACAAGTGTTTATGTGAGATGGGGAGAGGGGGTTCTTTTAGCACAAGGATTTCTTTGCCAACAGCATTAGTTGGGTGATAGAAAAGTTCCAAGTTAATTGATGCTTGGGTGTACATGTCACCGGATTTTCAGACTCTCCTCGTCATCATATGCACCTTTTTAACAAATCCCACTCTCTGTTAGAACTGGACAGTGAGTCCTCCAGCTTTGTGCCTTTTAAAGGCTATCTCAACTGTTATAGCTCAATGATCTTTCCTTATGCATTTTGGAATCTGCTAGGGTGTGGTGTGTGTAAGAAATTCGATTGAGATTTTTGTCTAGTTTGCTTTAGACCAGTACATGGGGGGGGGGGGAGATCACTACATCTTAACTATGAAAGATAGCTCCCTTCCTGCAGTCCATTAACTCATTCGGGTCTTCCTTTGTTAAAAACATTCTATTTTCATTTGTATTTATGGCTTGTGTGTGTGTGTGTGTGTGTGTGTGTGTGTGTGTGTGTGTGTGTGTGCGTGTGTGTGTATGTGTGCATTTGTGAGGATATAAAGGTGAGTACAGGTACTTACAGAAGCCCGAGCAGATAGTCCCTCAGATCTGGAATTATAGGTGGTGTGAGTTGGCACAAGTCAGTGCAGGAAATAGTACTCCTGTTCTCTGTAAGAGCAATATATGCTCTTAAGCATTGAGTCATTTCTCCAGCCCCAGTATTTAGGACTTCTTGAGCTCATCCTGAGAGCTTAGCATAGAGAGTCTTTGCCCATGTCTTTTGGTTGGTAGCTGCGACTCCTTCTGGGGAGCTGTTAGGAATGAGAATGCTTTCGGCATTTTATCTATGCTCATTCTCTGCTAGTACGTAGGAACAAGATTGATTTCTGCATCTCGATCTTTCTTTTCTACAACCTTGCTGAGCATTTTGCTTGCTTGTTAGTTAGTTCTGGGACTTTTCTTATAGATTTCTTGTGAGTTTCCATTTAGAGAAGTGATTCTCAAACTTCCTAATGCTGTGACCCTTTCATACAGTTCCTTACGCTATGCTGACCACCAACCATGAAATTATTTTATTGCTACTTCATAACTATAATTCCACTACTGTGATGAATTGTAATGCCCACATCTGATATGCAGGATATCTGATATATGACCCTGTGAATGGGTCATCGTTCGACCCACTGAGGACGACTGTGACCCACAGGTTGAGAAATACTGATGTAGAAACTCTTATTGTCTGTTGAATAAGGATAGTTTTATTTTTCTTTCCAATTCAAATGCCTGCTATTTCTTTTTCTAGATGTACTGAATTTGCCAAGGTCTTCAGAACAAAATAAGATAGGAGTGATGAAGGCTAGCATCTCATGTTAATTCCTGGGCTTGTGGAGAAAACACTCAATATTCTGTAGGCTGAAGGGCCTTTCATAGCTCCATTCTATTAAACTCCTCTCCAGCATTAGGGGTTTTTTGAGAATTTTATCATAAATGAATGTCAAATGTTGGCAGATATTTTCCTGCATACATTAATATGATTATAAAATATGATCAGCCACATGATTAATGTAGTTAGATGTAGATATAGAATTAGACTTTCAGACTTCTGGTAGACCTCACCTAGTTGTCAATATTTTTAGTGTCCCAGCTTCTCAACGCCAGTTTGAGTTTTCATTCAGAAGATCTAGAGACTTTGAGTCATTAACCCTGCCTGCTGAAAAGCCAGAGTTGCTTAGAAACTGCCTTCTGATGGCTGGGCATATACCTTCTGAAGACCACTGTGGGGACCAGAGTAAAGAGATTTTATCCTGTTGTGTGTACACTTGACTTTTCTAAGGAGAAGAAATCTGTGAACAAATAGCAAAACAAATAGTGAAAAGTTAAGGCAAGAATGCCACTTTAGGGGAAGCACAGGGGTGCATGTGCCACAGAGGAACTGATTAAGATACCCCAGCATTTTCCTTATCTCAACTGATGCCCGGGTCAAATGTCTCTGATGAGCGTTTGATTGTGTACTTCTACTTTAAATAGATATTACA
This sequence comes from Rattus norvegicus, assembly GCF_021556685.1. NCBI lineage: Eukaryota > Metazoa > Chordata > Mammalia > Rodentia > Muridae > Rattus > Rattus norvegicus. The sequence continues at coordinate 31,823,658 of NC_141552.1, forward strand.
GACATTGCTCCCTGTCTGTGGGGGACACAGTCTCATTGGAGCCCAGGAGGGACACAGAGGGACACAAGGAGGAATCAGCAGTGTGAATCTTGTCTGGTTCAGACAGATGTGCAATGGGGATGCAATAAGTCAAATTTCTCTGCTACAAACCAAGTACTCAATACCAGGTCTAATGAGCTCCTTCCGTTTCAATCCAACACTGTTTGATTGCCTCATCCTTGATTCCAGAGCATCTGTGTTTCCTCTGGAATATTCTCTTAGGTCTAAAGTGGGTTCTCTCCAAATATATGTGGTTCCTCCTTTGATTTGAAAGGGTTTCTATTTTTCTCCTGAGGTTTCGACTAACTCCTATGCAACTCCAAGTTCCATTGTGACACTCAAAGGTAGGGCTACCCTCGTAGTCCCTTGGTGTCTTTCTACCCCATGTCTTCCTTTGAAGTGCCCCATATTTTATCACCTGGCAGGCTTAATCATAGTTCCTAAAAACAATCTTAAAAGATAAAATATGTGCAAAGTATCTTAAAGCTTTCTGAAGGACTTGCACCACAGAGAAGCCTCCCACTTAGAACCCCATATAGCTTGGTACATCCCAAAGAAGACGAGTTTTCTCAGTCTCTAGACATTCCCTCTGTGAAAACTGTCCACTGTGGCACTTAGTCCAGAGAGGAAGATGCTTCACATAAAACTTTTGTAACTTCAGAAAAGATTGAAAATATATCATTTGAATAATTCTACGTGAGCACATTCATTCATCCAAATTATACAATTAATACCTCCCACACCTTTTTAGTCTGTAAGAACATTCAGCAAAGGATGAACAAACCATTACTCTAATTGATTTACTCCACCCCTTTTAATGATAAATTGACAATTCCAATCAATTTTGATCAGAAAATCAAAACATGACAAAATAAATATTGCATGGTCTATCAGATATTACATGTTATGGTACCAAGTATTATGAAAGAAAAAGAAAATAATGAGGTAAAATTATTATTCTGCTAAACAGATACATTATTAGAATGATTCCTAATGACTTATCAAGATACCAATAGACTACCACATTTTCCAACCCTTATTATTAGAGAAGTTTCTCCTTGTATCATAACAATTCAAATAGAGATCCACAGCTGGACAAGGTGCAGAGAATGAGAGACACATAGTTCTCTCAGACATAAATAGGAAATATCTCCATCTCTCTCTCTCTCTCTCTCTCTCTCTCTCTCTCTCTCTCACACACACACACACACACACACACACACAAACACACACACACACACCACCCTCCCAAAGCTCATGGGTCATGGTGAAGAGGAAGCAGGAAGACTGACCATAAGAGCCCGAACAGGTAGATGATCACAGGGACATTGTATGTTTCAGATACAACATGGCAGTGCACATCTCTCATATAAGTTGTGACTTACATGCCCAAGCTCAACAAGGAAACAATAAGGATGGGCACTAAGTCCCAATCCTAGGTAAGGAGTTACTAAAATATGATAACCACTGAGAGGGTGGAAGGTCAGTTTTCTTGAGGCATGCAATCCTCAGTCAGGCAACCACCCTTGGAGGTAGCACAAAGCCCAAGAGTTCTGGGGCCACAGCAATTGGACTCAGTGGGGTGGTACAGCAGAATAGACCATCGAGATGGCAGGGCAGGGAAGTAAAGGTGGATCTGGAGGCAGTTGGAGGGAGAGGTGCATATGATCAAAGAATATTATATGAACTTCTCAAAGAAAGGAAGTAAAGCCAAAAGTTTACCAAAAGTAGAATCATAAGTGTGTGAATGTGTGGGTGAAGGATGCCTGGCATGTATGAGTAAGTTTCTTCAAAGCATATCATAATGTTCTAAGTCTGTAGTGTGCCTTGGTATAGTAGATGAACGATTATTAGTTTGTCTTTATCATTGGCCAATCAACGGTTCTATAGCTTTGGAAACAGTTTTCCATGTGTACAAATTTAACAAAATTTAACTTCCTGTGTGTGTATTCTTGTGCAGTATATTTTTTACTTATTAAAATCTTTGTGGATTGGTTGTGTGTGTGTGTGTGTGTGTGTGTGTGTGTGTGTGTGTGTGTGTGTGTGTACTCCCAAGGCATGACAGTATTCTTGTGCAATATATTTTTTACTTATTAAAATCTTTGTGGATTGGTTTTGTGTGTGTGTGTGTGTCTGTGTCTGTGTCTGTGTCTGTGTGTGTGTCTGTGTGCTCCCAAGGCAGCATGCATGTATGTGCAGGGTTACATATAAGCCTAGGTGTAGAAGTCAGAGGGAAACTTTCAAGAATTGTCTCTTGCCTTCCACCTACCCTAAGCCAGGGTCTCACATTTCTCTGCTGCTCTTCTGTGTACTTCAGGTTGTCTGGCCTCAGACTTTTGGTGACTCTCTTGTCTTCCTTCCCATGACATACAGGTGCTACCAATGCAGACGCACACCACTGCATCAGACTTTTTATATGTGCATCCCAGGGGTTCTAACTTGGCTAGCGAGGCTTGCACGGTCTTACAGCTATCTCCTCAGTCCCAGGAGTGAGGGAAACTGAAGCACACAGTTGTTGTTGCATCGTGAGAATTGCCTGTGCACCATACATACATCATCTACCAGATGACATTTCTCAAGGGCACGGACTTTATCCTAAAGCTCCTTGAGCACTAGCATCTCACAGAAAGAAGCAGGCTGCTTTGAGCATCTTCAGCCTTTCTGTAAGTGCTCAGTTTCTCTTAGCCTCCAGATTTTCGTTCTACATCTTCAGTAACTACCCCTTGGAAACCGCAGCTGGCACGCCGAGCTTCTTAAGGAAACCTTTCTATGATTCAACGTGCAAAGTTCCTTTTAGTCCGGACAATAATTTTTTTTCTCTTCCACATGGAATGTTCAGCCACATAAGTTGCATCCCACTCTAAGAGCTTCCACACATACACAAACCTCCTTCCTCAAGCTGTTTCTTTCGAGTGTCCAAAAGTCTATACATATTCAAGGTCGAGTAAACTAAGAAAATTGGAATACTCTATCGGCTGTTGAGTGTTTAAAGTTAAAGGCAGACTGGAGGACATGATGGATATATAGCAACTTAGGGCTCCGATAATATTTCCAAAGGATGTCAGAACATTTATAATTATTCATGCCTAGAACTCATTTGCTCCTGGCGTTATCTTTGTCCACGTCATAAAGGGAAGTATCCTTGAGGCGCATAGGGAAAGGTCAGCCTGTAAATATACTCAAGCTCTTGGCTCTTAGTTGGGTTAGAGAAAGTAAGAAAGGAAGATATAAACAAAGAACTCTATGATAAACGGCTTGACTGGCATGCCCAAATGTGTAGGACATGTGACTCTTGCCAATGCCAAAGTCCAGTGTTCCCAAGCACAGCACCAAGGAAAGATTTCTATTAAACCCTCATATCTTATTATTTTATAACAGAAATTTCCATCAGGCACTCCTGAGGCGTACGATGATGATAATTTACACATGCTGGACAGATAAATGATTCAATTCTTAGTTACAAGAGACTGTTGACAGTGATTACTGACGCTCATTTCTTTCGTGCGCATTATGTGGAGCAAGAAACTTCAGGTTTAGAGGCCTTTCATGTTTTTTTCAAAGTAAATCAGTCACTCACATAATAATTATTTATTATTTCACGTTGGCAGGCGGCTGAGCGCGTTTATGACAGTAAAGAGCTTCAGACGAAATGCCGCAAAGTGGAGTAACTGATAAACTATTTTACAGCACTGAGATAGCAGCCATAATTAGAAGGTTCTGCTGCACTGAGAGAAACAAAAATGGAACAGGGGGGTTCCTGCCGACTGGTAACCCCTTTCACTCTACCCTTTGGCTTGTTCAGGACTGGGAGGCCGCTGTTGACCTGAAGTGTACACTCAGACACTAACCACTGTGGACTTTTCCTCAGCACAGCAGTCCCTACACATCATTCACCCACACATTTGTCTCTCCCTTCCTGCATTCAGTTTGAGTGAAACCTTTCCCTCATGGGAAGTGCTCTGCTCAGTCTTCTGCACCAAACCTCAATGAAGAGGTCTTTGACAGCGAGGCAGGGGTTCTTGCTTTGGTTGAAACTGCTATCTTCTACTTCTGTGCCCAGTTACAGTCTACCATAGGGTCATCGGAATTAATTAAATAGCCAGGAAAACAGCAAGTCTTAGGAACAGCCTTTTTATTTCTTTTTGTTACTTTGTCATCTTGCTTGGAAAGTATAGCTTCATTCCTAAAATCGATTTCGTTTTTCAAAAGCATTAAAAAGAGAACAGCAAGAAGCATTTCACAGGCCCCGTACAAATTATGACCTGTACTTAACTTCTCTCAGTACCAGCTTCTCCCCGGTCTCTAGGAGGTAGTCCATGTATGTTGGGTCCTGCTGGGATTCAACATACCTTAGCTAAGGGTCAGTGCACTATGCAAAATCACACAGTGGAGACAGCAGGCCTCACAGAAAACCAGAAACATGTGTGTAACACTCTAATACGTTGGCGCAGTGTTTTTAGAAATAACACACACCATAGGAATCTAGTAAAACCTCCAGACAATTCTACAAGTCCAGGGGCTTAAGAAAAGCATAAATGCCACAGGAAGGAGGGCATTTTCCTTGAAAATGACATGGATTCTGTATGTCAGAATGGGTGGTGAGAGAACTGTATCTTGCTTCTACATTCTGACAGGCCCTGGTGTGGGATGGAAATGTCAAATATCAGATCTGGATGGACATGACCCCTGTCGTAAGAAACTGAAGAAGCTGGTGCATGTTTGAGCATGTGCCTCTGTATGTTTCTTCATGGCTTGGGTTAGCTGGCTACACTTCTCTGTACTCATTCCAAAAGTGATGGTGCATGACACCATGTAAAGTTTTCATGGTGCTCAACTGAAGCTGTCAGTGGGTCAATGACAGTGTGGGAAGACACTTGTGTTCCATAGCATGTATGACAGGACTCAAGGCCATGAGAATGTGTCTGGTCTCCAAGAGAATCTTTAATGCAGACTGTTTTCCATGTTGACAATACGTAAAGCCAAAAGCGTTGTTATCTATAATCTAATTGGCTGCACTGATTTTACATCTCTTTCTCGTCTTAAGGCATAAACTCTGCACAAGTGGTTGATCATACCTAAGCGAGGTTGTCTACAAAGGGAATTTGATGAATTTATTCCAAAATGTTGCTGTGATAAATCCTAGCACTTGGTTAAGAGTCAGTGTCACTGTGTATGGGAAACACAAAATGTCTACAACTGACGAGTGCATAAGCCAAATGCTATGGGTACACATCACTGCACCTGGGGAAGCGAGATGAGAGAGCGCACACGTCACACTGAGGGCACTGCTGAACAAGGCAGATGCAAGAGGCCACACAGCACAGAGAAAACAGGCAAAGAGCTGCTTGGAAGTAAGAGTGGGGAAGAGGAATCGAAGCTGTGTGTTTTGGAGTTTCCTTTGAAAGAAATAAAAATGTTCTGAAATGGACTGTGGTGATAAGATATGCCTCTGCGAAGAACACTGTAAACCATTGGACTTTGTTTAGCTCTGTGCCTCATTTTTAATAGCGGTGTTTGGCTCTCTGGAGTTTAACTTCTTGAGTTCTTTGTATATATTGGATATTAGCCCTCTATCAGATGTAGGATTGGTAAAGATCTTTCCCCAATCTGTTGGTTGCCTTTTTGTCCTAATGACAGTGTCCTTTGCCTTACAGAAGATTTGCAATTTTACGAGGTCCCATTTGTTGATTCTTGATCTTAGAGCATAAGCCATTGGTGTTCTGTTCAGGAAATTTTCCCCAGTGCCCATGTCTTCGAGGCTCATCCCCACTTTTTCTTCTATTAGTTTGAGTGTATCTAGTTTTATGTGGCGGTCCTTGATCCACTTGGACTTGAACTTTGTACAGGGTGATAAGAATGGATTGATCTGCATTCTTCTACATGCTGACCTCCAGTTGAACCAGCACCATTTGTTGAAAATGCTATCATTTGTCCACTGGATGGTTTAAGATTCTTTGTAAAAGATCAAGTGACCGTAGGTGTGTGGGTTCATTTCTGTGTCTTCAATTCTATTCCATTGATCTACCTTCCTGTATCTGTGTCAATACCATACAGTTTTTATTACTATTGCTCTGTAATACAGCTTGAGGTCACAGAGGGTGATTCCCCCAGAAGTTCTTTTATTATTGAGGATAGTTTTTGCTATCCTGGGTTTTTTTCTTCCAAATGAATTTGCAAATTGCTCTTTCTAATTCTATGAAGAACTGAGTTGGAATTTTGATGGGGATTGCATTGAATCTGTAGATTGCTTTTGGCAAGATGGCCATTTTTACAAACAAAGAATTCTGAGCTGAGGAATATAGAGTGGCTGAGAAGTACCTAAAGAAATAGTCAACATCCTTAGTTATCAGGAAAATGCAAATCAAAGCAACCCTGAGACTCCACAATACACCAGTCAGAATGACTAAGATCAAAAACACAGATGACAACAGATTCTGATGAAGATGTGGAGAAAGAGGAGCACTCCTCCATTGTTGGTGGGATTGCAAGCTGGTACCACTCTGGAAATCAGTCTGGAGGTTCCTCAGAAAATTGGACATAGTACTACCTGAGGATCCAACTATGCCACTCCTGGGCACATACCAAACAGATGCTCCAACATATAACAAAGACACATGGCCCACTATGTTCATAGCAGCCTTATTTATAATAGGCAGAAGCTAGAAAGAACCCAGATGTCCTTCAATAGAGGAATGGATACAGAAAATGTGGTACATCTACACAATGGAGTATTACTCAGCTATTAAAAGCAATTACTTCATGATTTTCATAGGCAAATGGATGGAACTAGAAAATATCATTCTGAGTGAGGTAACTCAACCACAAAATAACAAGCATGGTATGCACTCACCGATAAGTGGATATTAGCCCAAAAGCTCAGAATATCCAAGGTACAATCTGCAGACCACATGAAGCTCAAGAAGAAGGATGACCAAAGTGTGGATGCTTCAGTCCTTCCTAGAGGGGGGAACAAAAGTATTCATAGGAGGAGATATGGAGACCAAGTCTGGAGCACAGACTGAAGAAATGGCCATTCAGAGCCTGCCCCACCTGGGGATCCATCCCATATACGTACAGCCACCAAACCCAGACAATACTGCTGATGCCGAGAAGTGCATGCTGACAGGAGCCTGATATAGCTATCTCCTGAGAGGATCTGCCAGAGCATGACAAATATAGTGGCGGATGCTAGCAGCCAACCATTGAACTAAGAATGGGGTACCCAATGGAGGAGTTAGAGAAAGAATTGAAGGAGCTGAAGGGGTTTGCAGCCCCATAAGAACAACAATATCAACCAACCTGAGCTCCCAGGGACTAAACCACCATCCAAAGACTACACATGGACAGACCTATGACTCCAGCTGCATATGTAGCAGAGGATGGCCTTGTTGTACACCAAAGGGAGAAGAAGCCCTTTGTCCTGCCAAGGCTGGATGTCCCAGTGTAGAGGAATGTCAGGGTGGGGAGGTGGGAAGGGGTGGGTAGTTGAGTGGGGGAAAAGGGGATGATATTTGAAATGTAAATTAAAAACTCCAATAAAAAATCTAAAAAAAACCATTGGACTTATCATTTTTGAATAAATAAATTGCATGCTGTGTACATCATGCCTTAGGATGGAGCTCAATTTTGGCTTTTCGTCTTACAACAGAGAAATGGACATTAAGTTCTTAGAAGCTAGGGGCCTGAGTGTGCACAGCTCGTGGAGCTCAGGCACAGCAGCCTGAAGGACATCCTCAACTGTGTAGAGACCAGCACAGTTGCCATCACACGGGGAGGTCTGCTGGGCCCCTCCAGCTGCCATGTTTTTGCTGATTCACTGTCCATCTTCAATGGGGTATGTCCCTGGGCTCTCGATGCTATGTTCCCTAGAAGAGAAGAGCACTTTAAAAGCTTCCTTTCTGAACTCTTCCAAACTGGAGAGCATCTCTCTCCTGCCCCTGCCCCTGCCCCTGCCCCTCAAGAACTCAGATGGATAAAATGTGTATTAAGTTACACTTGCCTTTGAACTCTCCAATTGCTATAGATTTTGTGACATTTTCCCAGGGCTTTAAAAGTTTCAAAGAAATTCGAGAAGAGCTTACCTTTGGTCCTTTGAAGAAACCATTAGGTCTTTGCTGGTAGGTTGATTTTATGTGGTTCTGGGAAATTTAAAATGCTGCTGTGTGGAGATGTAGTTTTGGTCACTGCTGCTTTTGACCCTATGTGTGGTGAGCCTTACGGAGCCCATTCATGTTCCCTGAAGCTGCTGTTGGGGTATCTGGAGTTTTGCTTCAGTTCTAAATGTGTTCATGCCTTTCTGGGAACATCTGTACTTTTACTGTTCTTCCTCTCCCCTCCGCAGCTGTTCCCATTTGTTACTCTGCTGGTTATGACGTCCCGCGTCTCACACATCTGAGGAAGGTGCTCTACTACTGAAGCCCATCCCTAGACACACACCTGCAGCTATCTCCAATGTGGGCCTTACCCCGAGTTCTGTCAGCCTCTGCTCACTGATGTAATTTCATGAGGCTCCTATTTTTCTAAACCACCTCTTAGAAGCTCTAGTGGTATTTAATTTTTATTTTTCCTGTCATCCTAATCCATTGAGGGCTTTATTTGATGACTTAGCTTCACAGAAGTAATCCCTTAGAGTTACATTCTAAATAGAAAAATCAGTGCTGGAGAGACAGTGCTTAAGATCACTTATTCTTGCAGAGGACTTCGGTTCAATTCCTCGATCGTGACTTCATAATTCCAGTTCCAGGTAGCCCAACGGCCCCCTTGCGCACCAGGAATGCCCTTAGTTCACATCCATGCACACAGAGAAAGCAACAGATGAGAGGCAGGTACAGGATAGAAGGAAGCCTGTCATTGGAGGAGAAGGAAGGATGGGTGGGAGAGAAGTTTGAAGGAAGAAGAGGAGACTAGAACAGAAAGGAGGAGACAGGAGGGAGAGAGAGGGAGAAGCTGTGGCAGGACGATGGAGGCTGACGTAAAGATCTTGCTCTGTGTATTTACAGGTTGTTATTAATGTTCTCAAGGGATGCATGGTACCGGGCTTTGTATGTTGAAGTGGGCAATTATATCTTATCAATTGGGTATAAATAAATAAATAAATAAATGAATGAATAAATAAATAAATAAATAAATCTAAATTACAAAACAAGGTTTTAAACCAGCATTCAAAATTTTGTTTGTCCTTTAGATCTTCAGGAAAGTAAAGCTGTGTTTTCTCCTCATGATTTGACAGATTTCATTTTTCCTAGACACTCTATCCTAAACGAGTCAAGGTGATCCTGGGAAGTCCAGACCAGACTGATGCGTCTGCGTACAGCTCCTGCCCTTGAGACTCAGGAAAATGGAGGAAGAGGGGGTGGGAAGGTTGTAAAAGGCAGAGAAAGGCAGAGCAGACACAGGAAGTCAGCTATGACACTGTTTCCTAGAAACACCAGAGAAGCTCCATGCTCCACTCATACAGTCTCAGCAACATGGTTGCCTAAATAAGGCCAGAAGGACATGGATGGGCATGCTGAAAAAAGGTCATGGGCCTCAACTCTACATATGCACACACACACACACACACACACACACACACACACACACACACACCCTCAGGAAACTAAAATGAGATGCAAAGAAATAGTCTTCTCCAAGGAAAAGCCCCCAATTAGTTATCTAATGCCAATCGGCCTCGGAAAAAAACTGTGTGTGTGTGTGTGTGTGTGTGTGTGTGTGTGTGTGTGTGTGTGTACATATTAACTGAAAGTATATATATAAAGTATATATATAACCATACATATGTATGTATATATATGTATATATATACACTTAAGAATACATAAGTGGGTATAGAGGGGTGTGATGTGTGTATGTGTGGAGGTGTGTATGGAAGTGTGTTATGTGGGGGTGTATATGTGGAGAGGTGTATATGGGTGTAGGTATGTATATGTGGGTGTGTGTAGTGTGGGTGTGGGGAGAGTGTGGGAGGTTGGGAGGTATAGGTGTGTGTATGTGGGTATGGAGTGGTGAATGTGGGCATGTGTTTGTATGTAACAACAATTAAGGAAAAAGAGGCCCTGAATTTGAGAGAAAGCATGGGAGGAGTTGGGGGAAGAAAGGGAAGGAGAAATTATATAATTATGCTTTTAATTTCAAAATACAAACTTATTCATTGATAAAAATGAGGCAAGAGCTAGGGATTCAGTTTGGTGACAGAGCACACACCCAGTATGAGCAAGGATCTGGGCTAAATGCCCAGCACTAAATTAAAAATGGAAAGTTTTTTGAGCTTTTAAAATTGAAGGCTTTCATATTTGGCAGACTGTGCATAATCCGTAGTTCTCCAAATTATTCCTTATGAATTTGGAGGCTAGATAATTATACCCGGGTAGCTTAAATTTTATTATTGGTCAAGTATGAGTGTTTATATGAAGAGTAGTGCTGGTTAGTACTAAATAAAATAACCATGGACAGCTCAGAGAGCAGGCAGTATCTAACATAATATATGTAAAGACTAATAACAATGATAATAATAATATATTTTAGCAGTGAGAAGAAATGACTCCTCATGTGAGTCTAGAGTTGGTGTTGTATTGACAAGTTATCTGCTCCAGCTCGGCCTACCTTGGGTCTTTTCCTATCATTAATAGGGAATGCTACTGTGCTTACAATGAAGGGTTTAGGTCCAGTTATAGTCACCAGTCTTCCTATTGCTGCCACAGGAACTTTCTGAGTTCAGGTATCCTTTCAAGTCTCGATATCCTTTTATACCCAGCTGTCGTGCAGAAATCACAGACTGTGAATACAGACAGGAGGGCCATCCACAAGAGCTAACAAAAGCAATTTTTGTTTCAATTGAAAGTTTATATATTGAAAACCTAGACTTCTGAAGCAGGGAAAATGGAATAAGAAATCCCATCCTTGGGTTCTTCAGCCATATAACAGATCTGCTATCCTGTAAAAGCCTTTTCTGGGTTCCAGCAGCTGCCCGTTGTGTGTGGTTCTTGGTGGTAGGGTTCCTGCCCTCCATAGTATTTAGCACCAACCCCAGCATATTTTTGGTGTTTGGTTGGTTGGTTGGCTAAATTCAAGACTGTAAAACAAAAGATGGTAGAAACTAAACACACTTGATCTTTTGATGCTTGTAGAAGCCTATGAATTCTTTTAAAGGGTGGAATGACTCTCACAACAGTCCACAGAGGCCAGGTTTATGAATCAGAGAGTCTCATTAGAAATGAAACAGAACAAAAAACTAACATTCAAATTCCCTTCACCATGCCTCCGTTCTGCAGTCAGTCCATTCTCCCCTTGAAAGGTCTTCTGTGGCATTAAGCTTGAACGCTCTCTCTGTGGTCCATTTCATTATGAGTCAGCATCCCAACCCCAGTGGAAATTGAGTCCTTATGAATGTGCTTGGAGATGAAAGAGAGAGCTCTTGTATCACTGGAGACCTGTGCAGGAAGCAGAAAGCATTCTTGATGGGACAGCCATTGAGGTCATTCAGTACAGGGAGTGAGGCATCTTCAAACCTGTTGAACACTTTGGAATTCAAGAAATAGGTTTCCCTCTCTCCTTCACTTTTAAGGCTCCCCCACCTCTGTATTCTAGTGCACAAGTAAAAGAAGCTATTGATTTTAAGGTCACCAAACAGGAAAATGTTTCTACAATTGCTTCCCCGTAACTGTCACACACCCACTGATCCAGATGTCAGTTAATCCTACCCACTGTGGTGTCTTAACAGCCAGCATCATCTCAGAGATTCTCCAGGTCTCGATGTCTGCATTTCTTTCTCATACTCATGCTGAGGGCTCTGGCTCCAAGGTGGGCTTTGGCACTTAGTTGCATTTTATCTGCCTCCATTTTATGAAGATAAATATAGCAAGCCATGAGAGTGCATCCCAAAGGGCTACCCATGCTGGGAAGAAAACTGTCTAGCTGTAGATGGACAGAAGTCTTTCTATCCAAAGCCTTTAACCATAACCTCTACAGATGCAGGGTTCAAGAGCAAAAACCTTCACTATGTTCTTACAGTTTTATGGGTTAAAACAATGTTAAGTCATTATAAAACACAAACATTCAAACTTGGAGTCTTTTATAGGTTTTCATTAATCAATTATCAGGATCTGATGAGTAAGCGATTACTGGTAGTGTCCTGAAATTCAATATTGAGACTGTGAGGAGGACAGGGAAAGGAGAATTAGATACTAATGAATATAAATGAAGTCTTATGACTCAAGAAAGTCTGGCTTCTGGTCATCAGGGAGAAATAGAAAAGCAAGGACTAAGGACAGCAATGATGAGATTGCCCTGTAGGGTCTCAAGAACATTCCACAGCAGTGGGCAAGTCCTTGGTTGTGTAGCAGAGACAACAAGGCCACCAAGAATGACATACCATGTTCACACGTGATAAAGGAAAACAGTGGGATGTGTGGGATGCCAGGACACTGGCTTGTTTCTCTTCCAGCTCCCTGGAGAAGAGCAGAGGTTTCAGGAAGTTTATTCGCTTGTAAACACACCTTATTTTTAACGTCGTAGTCATATTCAGCCGAGTTATCATTGCTTATGTTATCCCAATGACTCATTTCCTCTTGCAACTGGCAGATATTAGACATTATCATATCCCATATCCGTCTCATCTCTTGTAAGCCTGAGAACTCTCATTTAGTTTACTCAAAAAAGGATAGTGGATAAATGCGAGCAAGGGAAGAGTGGATCGCGCACGTACATTCTTATACAAAACCTCAGCACAGCATAACGGCTCTGTTGGTGCTCAGTGGAGAATGCAGATGGATGGCGGTAATAAAATCCGACATGGGGAAAAGCAATCAAACCCTTGAGCAGGTCACATTCCAAATCTATCAGGACAGAGGCCCCGCCTTAGGGCATATGTTTCCTTCCATGGATGGCGCTGCTACAGTGTGTTCTTGTACCGTTGCCTTAAAGCTCTACATGCCCCATTCAAACTGCATTGCACAGGCTGGGCTCTGTACAGACTGCCTCTTTACTGTTGAGTGAAATCTCCTGGTTAGCTTCTCCATTTTTGTCTTTGATGCTCAAAGTAGGTGTAAGTGGGCTTCCACTCACATCCTCCCTTCCTGTTAGTGCCCATAATTAGCTACTTGATGTTTGTCTCTTGTGCACTCTCCTACATCCTATGAAGTCTCCAGACCAGAGTCCCTTTCAGTGGACTAATACTCGAATCAGACTTTAATTAAAGATATCCATAGCCATTAACCATCTAAGCCATTTAGCGGAGATTCCCATAGATTTTCCTGGGGTCTGGAAAAAACTAAGTTTTCATTTAGATGTATGCTGTGTGTGGGGGGTGAAATTCTTGAATGGTAAAACTGTGGTTCCCTCTTGAGGGAAAACAACAATAACAAGAGCACATTTCATTTTCGAATAATATCAGATGCACTTGCTTACATTTGATAGGCTGAAAATTGTTAGTGAATTAGTGACTATGCTTCACCGCTGTGTGGCATTGCAGGAATTTTCAATCAGCCACTGATGTGCTGTCATCTGGGGCTGTCCATTGGGAGGAATGGGCTGTTCTATGCACTTTGGGATGGTTGGCAGTATCCCCAACCTCAACTCATGGTCATGACATACATGAAGCTTGCCCACCATTATGATGATTAAATGTTCCAGGTCCTTCCAAATGTCCTGGCTGCGTGAGAAAAATTACTCCCATTAAAACTTCTGCCTTCTGCTGTTTGATGTACTATGGTCTCTTCAGTCCTAGAACCTGGAAGGTCAGAAGGGAGCTATGTATGATGAGCTAGAGAACAGACTGGGGAAGGTTAAGTCTAGATTTAGCCACACAGTGATGAATTTGAGAACCTCAACCGTCAAAATCCACCTGGTGCCAGCTTCTTTGCTCCAAGGTAATGACGAGCCCCACTCTGAGGTCCGCTAGACCGGGTGCTATTTGCAGATGGAGGTAAGAGGATTTATGTGGGCAACCAGCCTCTATCCACACCAGAGAGACCCTTGTGATTCTGCTGAGAACATACAAGGAGCTGGCCATGTGTTCCTCCCCATCATATCTAGAACCTGATCACATCTAGAATCAGGACTGGTTCTAGAATAACCAAGATCCTTCAGTGGCCGCCCCCTAGCCAACCATGATGGGTACTCACATAGAAACACTTCTTTTTCAAGTTCCAGATCAAAGCTCATCAGAGTGGCTCCTACTGAGGGACAACAGGCTCACTGCGCACCATGCCTTCATCTGCAGAACACTGGGCAGGGCTTGCAAGGAGATGGGAGCCCTGGGACCTAAGGCTCTGTTTATGACATATGTCATATTTCATGGACCATGTCTGGACCCCACTTGCCCCTTAATCTCCTGGGAATGCAGACATTGCTCTCTGAACCATGTGCAGTTCTGATGGCTTGGGCAGGCTCCAATTTCCAAACTTTTCTATTAAAATTAATATTTGGATTTTATAACTTTAAAATGGGAAGAATGATGGAGGCGGTGGTGGATGTTTATGTCTCTCAGTCACGAAAATCTTCCCCCATTTCACTCACGCCAGGCCACACACATGTAGTCACAATAAATAGCATTTACCGTGTTTACAGTTCGTGGACGATGAGGGGGATTTCTGTTTTTATATTGATGGACTCAGCTGGGCTGAGGATACTATTGTTTACAATGAGCTACATTTTTTGTTGTTCTGATTTACCCTCAAATTAAATCTTTATTTCAGAAACTAACCCCAGGGAGTCTCCTAAAGGAGGGACGGTAATAAACAGCATTAGAAGAGGCCCGTCGTGGCTGCTCCCTGGTAATTAGTCCAAATGTCTCAATCAGAGAGGGTTTCAGAGTTTTATGGCAGTAGTTTGGACGCAGGTTTATTTATAAAACGCTGCTTTGGCATTTTGTACAGCCTGGCCTTTGCCCTTTGGTTGGGAGGGAGTTGAGGAGCTGGCGACAAGAGCAGGATGGGGAGGCAGCCATGCAGGTTTGCTGACTGTCGCCATGGTTCCTGGTGTCGTTAGTTCCCAAATTACAATGTATCTAAATAATGAATATATGAAATTTGGGGCTTAATGCTGAGGGCAAGCAAAGAAGGGAAGGGCTCAGTCTGAGACCGTGGGATGGTGGGACATTCCAATCCAGGCAGGCAACAAACCTGTAAACCCCAGTAGGAGACCCCAAGTCATTAAATAGCCCCAAAGTCACCATACAGCTTAGATCTGCCTAGGGCTTGCCTCCTGCAGGTCTGGCAAGAAGCTGAGAGCCTGAGCTATAGTGACCTTCTCCAGAAAAGTTCCCTAGGGCCCTGTAAGCTGCTAGCACCACCATTTACCTCCAGAAGGCTGCCCTGTTGCTATACTAAAGAGCCCAGGGCACCAGGGGCAACCTTGGCCACACCCCTTCCTCTTGTAGCATGCAGTCTGAGTGGGCTCATGGACTCTTGGTGACAGACTGTTCTGCCTCTTGCCCAACTCTGCAATGGCAGCTAAGCCAGTGTTTCACGATTATCAGGATGAGTATAGAGAACCAGTTCATCTATCTGTCTGTCTATCTGTCTGTCTGTCTGTCTATTTTTGAACCATCTGGATAGACAGAGGACAAAGGCCTATGAAGGAATGAGGCTCTTCAGAACAAGATGAATAAATACATTTTTAGAATAAATCTAAGACACCTACTTTGTCACTGGGAATCAGCTAGGCTGGGTAAAAAGGCACTGGTAGGCCAAGTCAGGGACACAGGAAAATCAGGCACAAGTAAAGAGTCCATCATGTAGGGCCCCTCCTGACCCACATTGCCACACTATTTATTCTTAGGCTGATCTATCACCTACAAAACTATCAGTCAATGATAGGTTGACAGCTCTGATCTGGAATGGGCTGTATCTTCCACAGCTACTCTTCTGGGGTGTTATTATGAAGGTATCCAGAGACCTTGTGTCATCTAGTAAGCCTGGCTGTATTGCTATAAAACTTTATTTCCAAATCAAGTAGTACATGGGATTTGGTCTGCACTTGGAGCACCTCATGCCACCATCTCCTCCACTCACTAATTTTACCTTCACTTCTCTCTTTCCTTTCAGCATTCATTGCCTCCCGGTTGTTTACTCCCTCCCTCCCTCTGTTTGTCCCTCCCCCTCCTTCTTTCTCCCATTTCTTCTCTTGTTCTGGTCCTCATTTCTCCTTTATTTGGCATTTAGGGCTTAATCATTAAAGGTTCAAAGAATGCAGCAATAACAGCAATAGGCAGGTCTACACTTCACAGACCCCAAACGGGAAGTATTCACAAGTTAAATATCGTAGTAAATGATTTCAGTTACTCAACATCCACTTCCATTTGTTTCTCGGTACTGGAATCCTGTTTTTATAGCATAAGAATGTTCAGGGGCTTCTTAAAAATCCCTTCTGTTTACACCATGGACTGACGTGGGCTCTGCTAGAAGGCACATAGGCAGAAACAACTAGATAGCATCCTTTCCCAAATGGAAAAGAACAGCCTTTTCTTCTCTTTGACTCTACTCTCATTTACTTTTTTATTTCTTTTGCTACAAATGCTGCCACAGTTCCCAAAAATGTAGTAACTTTAATTCGAATAGAAAGATAAAAATCCTGTACCAGAAAACGAAGCAAAAAGACGGTCAAAGCTTGGTCTGGCGTTGTTGATTTCTGCCCCATCTCAGGACTACTGACTTCTGAACATACCTATTACAAGAGCAAATGAACCTACCACTTAGGGCTACTGTAATGGGCTTTCCTGGTAAAACTGATCCAATGCCATAGTAATACACAAATTTATAAATGATAAATGAATGCACAATTAAGCCCTTGCAGACTCCAGAAAGTAGGCACAATGTGATGAGTCTGTTAAGGTGCTGGCTTGCTCTGAGAATCTTTACACATAGCTCTCCAAGACTGCGGGAAGGCTGTGGGGAAAAGGTACCCATCCTCCAATCCTCTCCCAACATTAAGAAATGACATGGGGAGGTGGGGAAGTAAGTTATTTACTAAGTTTACATAGTTGATGCAGTAAATGTAGGTGGGTGATAAGAGAGAGTACAGGTTTTGAAAATTCTCATTGCAAAAAAAAAAAAGTTCCTTCTTTGTGCAAGCGAAGGCGCTCAACTATGTAGCCACAAGTTCAGCTAGTCTGAAGCATAGACACAAACGCTTGACTGTGGTTTGAATCTTAAATGAGTTTCATGTTAGGGGACCTTAACACTTGGCATGGGTCATCAAGGAGGCCTTTAGTTGACACCTCCATCAAAAGACAGGAAGAAGATTTCGGATGGCTGACCGACATCTATTGTTGGCGTATGTAATTCTCAGGGCTTTAACTGAAGCTCAGGTTTGCCTAGGAAAGGATATGCCAGTTTCTGTCGCTGAGCATGGCATGAAGTGGCTCATGAGCCACAGGGATTTACTCCTCAGTTCTGGAGGTCAGATTTGCTGTCAGGTGGCTATGTGCTTCTTGGTTCATAGTGTTTAGAGCTCTTTGCCTGTTTCTTGCTGCATCACCTAGAAAGAAGGCAAGAGTGTTCTCTTTCACAAAAGCATAACCCTCCTGATGAATCACTACCCCCTCCCCTCCCTTACTTCTAAAACCATCCTCTTAAAGGTAGGATGACAATACAGAAATTTGGACGGTGCGACATGGCCTTCAGGCTGTAGCAAACGTGTCTTGGGGAAGGGACTCAAGAGTCTGAGAACTAAGTAGAAGACTCCATGAAGGTGCTTAGCCCAGCGGAACTGCATCTACTGCCTTCCATTGCTCTTCAATCAGGAGTGGGCACCTTTGTCCCTGAGCTGTTTTTTTCTTTCAAGGTAGGAACTGGTACTGGCTGCCGCACCTACACTGTCTTTCCAGGCTCTCTAGAAATTTCAGCGCCATTTGCTTTGGGGTCAGCATTCTGGAAGCAAAGACAATTGATTCTTTCAGTCTTGCTGATGCAATTCTTTTTGATGTGTATCAAGTGTATTTTGACACAATCCCTTGGGTCACTGTGGTTTTCAATATTCCTGGGCCTGTAATGAAAGTCAAAGGGAGGGAGGTCTTTTCACTTAATGTTGATTTCTCATATTGATGGTACATTATCCCGTTTGTGTTTTAGGAGCTACAAAGGAATTAACCCCTTGGGTCTCAGCTTAGATGCATTCCTTGTACAATGGCAGCTGACGGAAGAAGATGCTGACACTGGAGACAAAGGTGTCATTCTTATGCAGGTAACAGGTTTTTTTTTTTTTATCATGATCAATTTCATGGTAAATACACCAGCTGCGGCAGAATTCATAGGGTTCTTTTTTTTTTTTTTTTTTTCCTGGCTGTAAGGCATCGTACAGAGTGTTTGCCAATTTTCTGTCTCAAAAAAAGGTGTCTTCGCATCTTGATTTAGCCCTGAATAATTCAACAGAATCTCTAATAACAGACTTGCATGTTGCAAAGCCCCAAAACATGTTGTAAGCTTAAAGAGGCAGCAAGAAATTCAGAAACAGAAGTGAAGGACAAAAAGCCAGGAGGCCTTGAAGAAGGAGCCAGCATCTCACAGTGTACTGGGGCTTGTTTTCTCTGACACTTCTCTTGTTTGCCTCAGAACTGTGGCTTCTAAAAGGGACAAAGAACCTCCCTGGAGGTCTGCCTATTGTTCCTAATCCCCCTTTTATGAGAATCCCCTCTTAGGGCTCTCTCCTTCCCTCTCTCTTTCCTTCCGTCCCCCTTCCTTCCATCTTTTCTTTTTCTTTCCAGTAAGGGATTCTTCCAAACACTGTGCTAGGCCTTAAGCTTCAATGACTGATAAAACAGAACACTTAGAAACCCGATAGGTGGTGCACAGCTTAAATCCCAGCACTGGGGAGGCAAAGGCAGGAGGACAGGAAGACAGTGAGTCCAAGCAGACTGGATGATATATTGAGACCCAATATCAAACAAATAAACAGAAAAGCTAGAGCCTACCCCTCATCTAGTTTCACATCCAGCCATGTTCTGTCTCCCGGAGACCAGGCATCTGTGGTCACCTCTCAAGCCGAGGATGTCTTCTCTTTTCTTTTTTCTTTTTTCTTTCTTTTTTTTTTTGTCTTCTCTTTTCTATTCACCCCACTGCCCCTTCCCATTTTTTTTAGAATCTGGAAGTGGTAGTTACTTTTTCAAATTGCAACTTTCTACCAAAATTGTAAGGAAAGCACTGAGAATTCTGGCCTGTGCAGGATGTGGAGAGAAACTAGAGACGTTTTTGGTGGAGGGACTCTACTTCAGGAAGGGACTTCATATGTTTGTTCCCCAGACTTCATGTAATTTTCCTCAGAGGAAATTTAGCTGAATCTGTCTTCCCAGGGGACGTGTCTAAGACTAAACGGAAAGCCTATCTCTGGTTCGAGAGAACCATGTCTCTTTGTGTCACAGACGGAAAGGGGGATTGTTTCTTATACTGTGCAAATGGCTTGGGTGTTTCTGTTAGTATTGCTACATGCATATATCTCTTCTATACTCCTCACCGTTCAGATGTGCCCAGATGAGGGGCTGTCCTGCACCATGCAGGATGCTTAGCCCTTGCCTCTGTCCACTACATACAGTATCCATATTGCCCTGACCCCACTTTCAAATAATCCAAGTTACGTGCAGTCATTGTTAGATGTCTTTAGGGGGAAATTGTCTCCAGGTGAGCATTAAATATATGTATATGTTAACATCCACGACCACACAGGCAAACACACACACCCCTATTTGAGGTTAAGCTAGGATTTTGAATTAAAAATCCATGATTTTTTTTTTTAGCACTCCCCGTAGTTTGGCTTGGTGTAGAGAGGCTTCTGAGCACCACAATCATTGTCTAAAGTGGTCACGAAATTGTCAGGTGTCAAGGAAGGGAGTGGGGCCTGGTAATCCATAAGGTCCCCATTTCTAGATAAGAGACTTGGTAATTCCACAGACCAAGGTTGGATTAATGAAATTGGTGTCAATTGCTGAGATAATGCAGCAAACTCCAGTTATGACAAAGTCCCCTGAGTGCCCTTTGGGATGTGAGGTAAAGTTATGAGGTGGAAGAGTGCAGGAGGTGGAGTTTGTTGGAGTTTAATTGGCAATCAAAGCCACGCTTCTTCGGTGTAGGCATGTCAGCCTAAAGCACACCCAGGGCCTTCCTTTCTTTGACTGAAGTTATTAATATATGTTGATTGATGTCAAAATGGGAATTAAATCATAAATGTGCATGGGCGCTTTGGGCCGGAGGCTTGGCAGATTCCTTAGCTCTGTCATTTTGGAGAGACAACTTACATGGCCCTGCCTCATTTTTTTGATGATTTCCTAAAGATTTCACTTTATCATCGTTTGTCTGAAAGCTGGCTTTGTATCTCTTCCTATTAGTAGGCCCTCTGTCATGGCACCTTAAGAGAAAAGTTGGTACTCACCATGGAAGCGGATGGGTTTTCGCTCTGGGGCGAAAACAATGGGCTCACACACACAGGATAAACAAAACAAAGGGAGTCAAAGTGTCCCCAATTAGTGTTATTTACAGACATGCAACACCATGGCTGCTGATGGGGGGAAGTGGTACTCTCCCATGGGAGCCCCAAAATTTCCAACATCTGCTCGCAGACATTAAAAGAAAAAGCATGGTCTTTCTCATTTTCAAGTTAATCCAATCTGAGTGTAGACTGAGAGGGAGCAGAACTTTCCAAATGGCCTGGCAAAGCCAGGCAGCTCACGCCATTACAGACCACACACGGTAGATTTAATAGCCAGGCACCATGCCGAGGTCCAGAGAGGAGAAGAATCCATGCAGTCGGATTGCAGAGCAGTGGGCAGGCCCTTTCTCTGCACATGGGAGCCTCTGACTCAAGAAATCTCTCTCACCTGATATGAGAGCTTAAATGGTGTCAATGACTCTGGACCCTTGGCTTATTCTAATACAACTTCTACACATCGGTGAAATGAATCCATTTCATTCAGCTTTACTCTGACCACAGTCTACCCTCATGTCAAAACGACATTGAAAAGAGGAGTTGAAACAACATGTTTTGGGACAAGTGACCCTTAAATAGTGTCCCTTGCCTACCCAGCCTCTGCCCTCTGAACCATCTGGTTAGATCTTACCATGTGCTACACTTTTCTTCTTGTTTTTAATGTAGCCAAGGCTAGCCTTGAGCTCACCATTCTCCTGCCTCTGCCTCCAGAATATTATAAGTTTGAAGAAAACCACGCTGCCCAATACATGCTATTTCTGATGATTAGATTCCATTCTTTTTTGAATCATCTCAGAAGCTCCACTTACTGTGAAAGCTTAGCGATGCTCCTCTTAGGAAGAATTTTTACTTTCCACAGGTTCCTCAATGAAATATACCCGACTCACAAGATAGTCGCGTTTTAGCTCTTTATTGATTTTGTACTTTTCTGCTTTCTGTTTTAAAAATTGTTTTGTTTCTCCTTGTGTCTGTGTGAATGTATATCCATGTATACTGGTGCCTAAGGAGGCCAGAAGAGGGTTTCAGAGCCCCTAGATCTGGAGCCATGGGCAGCTAACTGTCAGTAGTCTGATTGGGTGCTGAGGATCAAACTCAAGGCCTCTGGGAAAGAAGGAAGCTTCCTTAGCTGCTGGGCGAGCCAGGGCCTTCTACCTAAACACTTTTCCTCAGTGCTTTGAAATGAACAAACAGACAGCTGAATATAAGAGTAGTTATTTCTTTAATAACTCAGGTTCAGGCTTCAATTTCTTCTAAGGAATCACTTGGGCGGGGTGGGGGGCTCATACCTTAGAGCAATTTGCCCGAATCTTACTTGCAGCCTAGCATGCAGTTTAAAGCCTAGATTCTCCTATTTCTTCCTCGCCGTGTGACCTTGGCAAGTTGCTTGCCCTCTTTCTCTGCCTCAGCAACTCTATTTACACAAGGGAAAGGTGAAGCCACTGTTTTGAACAGTCAGTTGTTACAAGGGTGCAATGAACCCACAGAGCTGAAAGAACTCTGAAGCTGGGTTGTGCTGTTAGCACCTCTCAGCCCTTCTTAGGCACCCAGGGAAGCTCTCTGCCTTCTACAGGTGAATCTCTTTGAGTAATAGGGAAATAAGAAAAAGAAAGCAAAGGGTTGGGGATTTAGCTCAGTGGTAGAGCGCTTGCCTAGCAAGCGTAAGGCCCTGGGTTCGGTCCCCAGCTCCGAAAAAAAATAAAAGCGGAAGGAAGGAAGGAAGGAAGGAAGGAAGGAAGGAAGGAAGGAAGGAAGGAAGGAAGGAAGGAAGGAAGGAAAACAAAATACAGATACTGAGAGCCACTCCAGGCCAAGTGAACAGAGTGAACAGGTATCTCTTGCCTGGGCCCAGGCTTGACTAAGGTTTCACGGAGACACTTTACTGGGGATGCTTTAGGAGCAGAGGACAGGATGAAGAGATCAATGTGGGACAATGAGGTCCCCGGAAACTAGAGTTGGTGGGGAGCCCTTGGGACCTGAGAATGGGGGAAGAAACTGGACAGGCAGTATAGGGGTCGCTGCCATCAGAGAGGGACAGCAAGCTGCAGGACCACTGCACTGAGGCAGGACCCCAGCAAGTGCTGCTCTCCTCATGTAACTCCACCATCTGCAGGCCAGACGAGTTCTGCATGATACAGGCATTGGCTAGAGCTGAGAGGTGGCTTCTCCCTGACAATGGAAAACACACCACCCCAGGGGAAGAGTAGGGAGTGAGGAGGCAGAGAGGAGAGGCCAGCATGGGTGTCCTGGACAAGCCTGGACAAGCTGAAGAATGAAAGCATGGCTAGTTAGAGCCTGCTAATTACGCTGTGGCTCAGTTTCCCCTTGCAGTTGGCCAGAAGATGCACAGTCAGATGCTAAGGGAGACGGTCACTTCTATCCTTCAACTCAAATGCCAGATGTGGAGCACAGAGGGCCTAGGACTGCGGTGGACACATGGACCAGGAACTTTGAGGTCAGTATTGGCAGCCTCCTTTTTCTGGAAATCTCTCCTGGCTCTACTTGGGCCTCCATCCCTGGGAATGACCATGCACCCCCTTTGACTTTGGGGTTCACAGTTCTTGCTGCTTTTTGTGTGTTTGTTTTTATCCAAGCAAATGTGCCAGAAGTAATCCTGGAGAGTTCGCCAGTTGTCAGATCAAAGGATTCGGCCTGATTTGCATAACCTCTGAGATGGAATTTGAGAATGGAGAGGGGTGTGGCTCGCCCCTGATAAAGGACCTTGGTCCTCACTGAGCCCACCAGCTTGTTTGCCCATCCACCGTGTGGGCATGTTTAAGCTCTCATTTCAGCTGCTTCCTTTCCAAAGGGGGGAAAGATATAAATCACAGACGCAGAAGTAACTAGCAGTTGTGACATTTTGTTACAGAGTTTAATTACATGAATCATAAAATATTGCTACAATTTTCCAAACTGTTAAACCTTAATTAATATGAACCCACAGGGACCACCTTGATCGCTCTAAATATTCTGAATCACAACTCCTTCAGTAGTGCCTTCATCTGCCTGAACTGCTTGGCAACGTGTAAAAAGTGATTAATTATTAGAAATGAAACCAGACAAATTAATTTAATATAAATGAGGCTGTACATGGTTTGATTAATTCTTTTTAATTACCTATATGTTATTTTTTCAATAGTTGAACAAAGGACCCCATTCTTCTCCTGCATGTTCATATTCATTAATCTCATTAGTAGAGTATTAATATAATTTTATCGCACATTCCAGAAGTACGGGCACATTGACAAACCATAATGGATCACAGCATTAGTGCCCTACCACTACATTAATTTCAAGACATGCCTGGCTCATCTGTAATTTACTTTGTGACTTAGTTTAAAATGAGCTGAATAAGCGTGTAATTATGACATCTGCTTCTTCTCAGGTACCTCTTTGTAAATCAGTGACAAAAGAATAGCAAGTCTAAATATGTGTTAACACTCGGGTAGCATGTATAATTGCAATATGGCCATGTGTAATGAAGATTAAATTAGACTGTACTATACCTGACATATGCAGGAACATAATTTGAGCTGCGGCTATTGTTACAAGAGAAACACCTGCAAAATATCAATATTCGATTCGAGCACAGAGATATTAAGCAAACACGGTGTCGTGGATGCCCAACACCAAACCATCAAGGCAGGAGCCACACTAAAGCAGGGCACCACTGGTTCTCTCAGTCACATCTCCTCTCATGTATGATGACAGTTGGTCATGAATTTCATGACATTTTTCCAGAAGGGTCCATTTCGGATGTTGCCAGGGCATGACCTCACGCTGCATATCTTGAACGCACAGCACTTCTGCTCAAGGCACTGGGGTGGGCACCATGCCCAAAGTTCCCATCAGGAGCTTCAGGCTGTAAACTGGAATTCTGGGAAAGAAATCTAGAGCATCTGTCTGTATGGTTAATCTCAGCTTTCCCTGAGCGAGGCTCTCCAGTGATAAATGAAAATGTTACCCAGACTGCCTAGATTCTAGAAATTATCTGTCAGGACAAACACATTTAGGAAAGAAAAGACTGAGGAGGCTAGTGCCATCACAATTCCACACAGAAGTTGAATAAAGGATATTGTAACTGTTCTTAGCTACATTGAGGGTTCTTCTTTATTCCACTCTTTATCTCCCCACCCCCTCTCACTAGATAGGAGAGAAGGGATAGAGGGGCTGGAGGAGAGAGAGAGAGAGAGAGAGAGAGAGAGAGAGAGACAGAGACAGAGACAGAGACAGAGACAGAGACACACAGAGAGAGAGACAGAAAGACAGAGACAGATCTGAATCTAATTTCTTTCTTCTTGGAGCATAATTACTAACAAACTGCAAACAACCTCCATGAATGAACAATAACCACACCCACCAGACTGTAGCATTTATATCGCCTCTGAAAAGTTCCCAGAATTCCAAACGCCACATAATCACAGAAACTATCTGCAACTGGCAAAACCATACCTCTGGTAGAGCACGAGGCAAATCATAGTCAGCTGCCACACCTGGTATTAAAACAAAAATACTTTCTTACAATATTTCTGTGGTTTGTTTTTTAAAAACAAAAACAAAAACAAAAAAAAACCAAAATTCCAAAATTATCACTACAGGACAACTTTTCATCTTCCATAAACAAACCACTCCCCTCCTAAAAGTGAACGGGTGTGTTGTCTGGGTTCATTCAATATTTGGCAAAGATTTGTCACCTGCCCATTTTACCACACATCCCTGGGTATTCCTGCGCAGAGTGGGGCCTCCGCCTTGACTGTCCATATGGTTTTTCTCTCTTGGAATCCCCAAAGCATTGGAGTCATGAGCTTGACAGAAGCCAAAGAATATTGCCTTTGAGTTTAACAAATACACCAAAGGAATCTGGGGCTACATCTCAAAACAATTTTAAGAAGTTGGCTTATTTAATGAAATCCCCATGCCAGCCTTTTAAAGTTGATTGTAAGGACATGTGAACAGAAGCTAGAAGATGAAAGGAATCGTGCTTCATTGAAGATGCCAGGCAAAAACCTGGCATAGACCCTAGCAGCATTGACAGAGGAAGTATGGAGACTCCTTCCCGAGTGAGAACGGGAGCAGCGACATTTCAATGCAGCCCAGATTGAGACTTACTTATCCAGCACCTAAAAATACCTTTTTGGGAGAGAATCAGATGTTGTCGTAACTGTTTTGAATGAACCATTGAGGGTTACCCTTTGAAAACAACTTAAAGGAAAGGAACTCTATCTGGTGGTTCCCGGTGACCTCATGTTGGAGGTTTATTAAACAAATGGCTTCTTAACTTTTTGTTTTATAGAAGAGAAAAAAAGCTCAGAAGAAAGGATGGGATGGGGCGGGAACTAGAAGCCAAGTAAGCCGTGCCCTGGGCTTTGGGTGTTCTTCAGCCTACTTCACCCTATCAGTGGCGGGGGTGTGCGTAGGAAACCAAAGGCAGATCTTAGCAACTGTGGCCACGGCACCGTCCCTCGATGCATTCCGTTGGCACTCAGCCAGATGCCATAATATCAAATGATGCTGCTTACTGGTGTAGGCACACCACAAAGTCATACACTCAGGAGAAATGGGTTGGTCTCAGACAGGATGGTTCATGGGAGCTCTGTCAGTAGGTTTTCTAACAAGAAAGAAAAACCCAAATGTCAATTCAACCTCTTCATCAGCAAATTTCCTCACCTGCCCATTGGTTTTATAGCACTGCCAAATGCCTCCCCATGCCAAACACTATACTAAGCACCAAACAGGAAGTAAGATAGATGGAGGTATAGTCCCTAATAGGAACCACTTACATGGGACTTTCTTAGATTTCAAAGGTGAGTGTTTAATAATAATAATAATAATAATAATAATAATAATAATAATAATAATAATTCCTATCAGATGAGCTGTTCCTCCTGTCTTCTTCCCTCACACCTCCTTTTCCTTCTCCCTCCATCTGATTTCCTTTCCTCCTCTCCCTCCTCACAGACCTGTGTAGGAAGTCTTTGCAGTACACACAGGATCAATCATTTGGAGATATTTGCTTTCTCTGCCCCTCTGTGGTCCTACTCTCTGCCTAGAGGGCAGTTCAATAGTGAGTGGTTGAGTGAGAAGCCACCTTATAATATGAAGAATGGTACCTGGGCCTTCCCAAAGCCCTCACTCCCACTCACCAATTCTGTGAAGTCTCCACGTGACACCAGGCTCCTTTCACCTGTAAGTCACCGCTCAATTCCTGACCACAGGACAATGAGTTCATCAAGTGGCACACTGTGGATTGCTACCTCCTGGGAACATCTGTGGCCAATTCTCCCCAACAGGAAGACCGACAAAGCCTCTGTTCCTTATTAGAACTTCTTTGAAAGAGCCCCTACATTGAGGCTATGGTCACTTAGAGGCTCAAATGAAGCAAGCAAGAACATAGTTACATATTTAAAGGGTAGGAGAGAAGGTAAACCAGAGCTATATCCATGATATAGACTCAGTCTCAGGCTAAGAAATCATGACAGATAAAAACCAGTGAAGTGTTGTTCCATACAATTAGAGACAGCTCTTCATGTTGTTTCCACATTGAACTGTTGTTGCCATCTGAGTGAACGCTAAAGGGTTTGGAACCACCAGTGCCAGTGCCTGTCTAGAGTGGGTCAGTGGCCGAATGTGAGCTCAGCTTTCATGAGGGCTAGGATCCATCCCAAGGTCAAAATAACTCCCTTATTGTACTAATAACTTGTCTAGTATATTCTTGGGGGTTCATCTATTAACAGCTAACCCAGCCCCATGAGGAACTGTAGTGGTACCCCATTCCATGAAGGGAGAATAGATGCAAGAATGGGCAAACAGTAAACCCAGAGGAAAATGGCAGGTCACTGTCATGAGACTCCTCCGTGTTGAATAAAATGCAAAGATCCAACCTGAACCTTTTTGTTCAAAAATTGAGCTCCTCATTTAACTCCAAGAAACTTAATCTGATGACCTTTCTCCATTCTTGAATGATAATTTAATTTCTTAGAAAATGAAAAAAAAAGTCCTTGTTCTTCCTATTTGCGAATTCTAGGAAGCATGTCTTGAAACTATTTCTTCTTGTATGTGGAAAGTGAGGTGTGGAGAATGTGTTTGGTATGGGACCCTTTCTATTGAATACTTGGGAGATGTGAGTCACAATTCCACAGGTTGGACAAAATAAAAGATCTGGTATGGCACAGACGAATGGTCGTAGGTGGCTTGTTGGAACTTTGCAAATTCTTTGAAACCATGGGGTTCTTGAAGTAAGGCATCCCCTGACAGAGAGAGCTATTTCTGCCCTGGAGAGGGGAGGTTAATGTTTTCATAATGACGGGTTTTGCCCTCACGACACAGATGAAGTCTTCAGTGATTGTTTTCCTTCTCCCTGGGTTTGCCTAAAAGTCAAACAGTGGGAGGGAGCAGGTGGGAGTCATGATTGCACAACGCTCTAAACCAGAGCTGTGGGCCACGACTCTGGAATGCTCTACATGCATGCTCAACCATAAGGCTCTACAGAGTGGACAGCCTATGGCAGAGTCCTTACCATCACCTTCAAAGCCCATGACACACTGGCACGGTGAGGCTTCCAGTGCAAACAATATACACTACACTCAAGCCCAGGCTCTATTTTTGACTCAGCAATTCCACTTCTATGAATATGCACAAAAATGTGTGTGAGAAACTTTGTGGCAACCATAGTCAAACAAACCCCAAGCTAGAAAGAAAGCATAGAAACCAACAGATGAATGAAGGATATATAGTAAATTCATAGAATGCTGAGCCATCATGAACATTCAGCATGGTTACAGGAAGGGGTGAATCTCTAGATGTGGTACAGAAACAAAAAGGAGACATAGTGCATAATCCACAGCATTCATCTAGAAAGTCAAGGGGAGGAAAAGCTGTAGTACGGTAGAGGGCAAGATAGCAGGCACCTCTTGGGGAAGGCAGGAGGAAGGAGACCTTGAGACGGTCAAAACAAAACAAACAAAAAAAGATAGTGTGTTGATATCAGGAACTGTTTTCACCTCCAGCAATGACATCACCTGCACATCTGTTGCCATGGTAATGGCCATATATTCCCAGCATACCTTTGGCTTAGCTCCCACCTCAGCTGAGAGCAGTTACATCACATTTCAAATAAAAGAGAGACACTTTCTGACTACTACTTCTTCTTCTTCTTCTTCTTCTTCTTCTTCTTCTTCTTCTTCTTCTTCTTCTTCTTCTTCTTCTTCTTCTTCCCCTTCCCCTTCCCCTTCCCCTTCCCCTTCCCCTTCCCCTTCCCCTTCCCCTTCCCCTTCCCCTTCCCCTTCCCCTTCCCCTTCCCCTTCCCCTTCCCCTTCCTCCTCCTCCTCCTCCTCCACCTCCTCTTCTTCCTCTTCTTCCTATTTCTCTTCCTCCTTCTCCTCTTCTTCCTCTCCTCTTCCTCTCCTCCTCCTCCTCCCCCTCCTCTTCCTCTTCTTCTTCCTTCTCTCTCTCGTCCCTCTCCCTTGTCTTGTCATTTCATTATACCTCTCCACCTGGAACCATATTGGACTGGTGTGGTTTGTCTGGACATGAGCCAAGATTTCTATCTCAACATGGTGGTTGAGAGAGAAGGTGTATGTCTCTATAGTATGCGCACACGCATAGAGAAGAAAACAAACTTCACCAGGTGGCTTGTTCTTTCCATCTACTCACTCTTCAGCATCTAATCTGCCAATTTCTGTCTAACAAGGTTAGGATAGGGCTGTGGACTGGGCATCTGGCCCCTTTGACTTCGGCATGTTTGTATTCTAGCTTGGAGGATGGGGCTAAAGGAAGTGGACTGCAAATATTTCCGGTCTGAGAATAGGTGACAGGAGGCAGGCAACTTCCAGGTGATGCAAGGAGGAGCTGACTTCCTGATAATCAAGGAGCCCTTTCTGTGAAAGATAGCCTACCGCTGACACTTGAGGAATGAGGACCAGCCAGCCCAGGAACAGCCTGGAAAAGAGTGCTCTGGGAAGCCAGAAGTAGGGACAGCACAGAATGTGTGACATCAGGAACCAGAATAGAGGGGCAAGAAATAGAAGTCAAAGAGATGTCAGAGACTGCACCTTTGATCCGGCCTAGTGTTTTCAATCTCTTTTGACCTCTGTGACTCATTCCAGCTATGTCAAATCTTTTCTTTTTTTGACTTTTAAACTTTATTTTATATTTAGTCTTGATTTCCCTGTATTACTTTTCTTTTTTTTTTTTATTAACTTGAGTATTTCTTATGTACATTTCGAGTGTTATTCCCTTTCCCGGTTTCGGGGCAAACATCCCCCTCCTCCCTCCCCTTCCTTAAGGGTGTTCCCCTCCCCATCCTCCCCCCATTGTTGCCCTCCCCCCAACAATCTAGTTCACTGGGGGTTCAGTCTTAGCAGGACCAAGGGCTTCCCCTTCCACTGGTGCTCTTACTAGGATATTCATTGCTACCTATGAGGTCAGAGTCCAGGGTCAGTCCATGTATAGTCTTTAGGTAGTGGCTTAGTCCCTGGAAGCTCTGGTTGCTTGGCATTGTTGTACATATGGGGTCTCAAGCCCCTTCAAGCTCTTCCAGTTCTTTCTCTGATTCCTTCAACGGGGGTCCTATTCTCAGTTCAGTGGTTTGCTGCTGGCATTCGCCTCTGTGTTTGCTGTATTCTAGCTGTGTCGCTCAGGAGCGATCTACATCCGGCTCCTGTCGGCCTGCACTTCTTTGCTTCATCCATCTTGTCTAATTGGACGGCTGTATATGTATGGGCCACATGTGGGGCAGGCTCTGAATGGGTGTTCCTTCTGTGTCTGTTTTAATCTTTGCCTCTCTATTCCCTGCCAAGGGTATTCTTGTTCCCCTTTTAAAGAAGGAGTGAAGCATTCACATTTTGATCATCCATCTCGAGTTTCATTTGTTCTAGGCATCTAGGGTAATTCAAGCATTTGGGCTAATAGCCACTTATCAATGAGTGCATACCATGTGTGTTTTTCTGTGATTGGGTTACCTCACTCAGGATGATATTTTCTAGTTCCAACCATTTGCCTACGAATTTCATAAAGTCATTGTTTTTGATAGCTGAGTAATATTCCATTGTGTAGATGTACCACATTTTCTGTATCCATTCCTCTGTTGAAGGGCATCTGGGTTCTTTCCAGCTTCTGGCTATTATAAATAAGGCTGCGATGAACATAGTGGAGCACGTGCCTTTTGTATATGTTGGGGCATCTTTTGGGTATATGCCCAAGAGAGGTATAGCTGGATCCTCAGGCAGTTCAATGTCCAATTTTCTGAGGAACCTCCAGACTGATTTCCAGAATGGTTGTACCAGTCTGCAATCCCACCAACAATGGAGGAGTGTTCCTCTTTCTCCGCATCCTCGCCAGCATCTGCTGTCCCCTGAGTTTTTGATCTTAACCATTCTCACTGGTGTGAGGTGAAATCTCAGGGTTGTTTTGATTTGCATTTCCCTTATGACTAAAGATGTTGAACATTGCTTTAGGTGTTTCTCAGCCATTCGGCATTCCTCAGCTGTGAATTCTTTGTTTAGCTCTGAACCCCATTTTTTAATAGGGTTATTTGTTTCCCTGCGGTCTAACTTCTTGAGTTCTTTGTATATTTTGGATATAAGGCCTCTATCTGTTGTAGGATTGGTAAAGATCTTTTCCCAATCTGTTGGTTGCCGTTTTGTCCTAACCACAGTGTCCTTTGCCTTACAGAAGCTTTGCAGTTTTATGAGATCCCATTTGTCGATTCTTGATCTTAGAGCATAAGCCATTGGTGTTTTGTTCAGGAAATTTTTTCCAGTGCCCATGTGTTCCAGATGCTTCCCTAGTTTTTCTTCTATTAGTTTGAGTGTGTCTGGTTTGATGTGGAGGTCCTTGATCCACTTGGACTTAAGCTTTGTACAGGGTGATAAGCATGGATTGATCTGCATTCTTCTACATGTTGACCTCCAGTTGAACCAGCACCATTTGCTGAAAATGCTATCTTTTTTCCATTGGATGGTTTTGGCTCCTTTGTCAAAAATCAAGTGCCCATAGGTGTGTGGGTTCATTTCTGGGTCTTCAATTCTGTTCCATTGGTCTATCTGTCTGTCTCTGTACCAATACCATGCAGTTTTTATCACTATTGCTCTGTAATACTGCTTGAGTTCAGGGATAGTGATTCCCCCTGAAGTCCTTTTATTGTTGAGGATTGTTTTAGCTACCCTGGGTTTTTGTTTTCCAGATGAATTTGCAAATTGTTCTGTCCAACTCTTTGAAGAATTGGATTGGTATTTTGATGGGGATTGCATTGAATCTGTAGATCGCTTTTGGTAAAATGGCCATTTTTACTGTATTAATCCTGCCAGTCCATGAGCATGGGAGATCTTTCCATCTTCTGAGGTCTTCTTAAATTTCTTTCTTCAGAGTCTTGAAGTTCTTATTGTACAAATCTTTTACTTGCTTGGTTAAAGTCACACCGAGGTACTTTATATTATTTGGGTCTATTATGAAGGGTGTCGTTTCCCTAATTTCTTTCTCGGCTTGTTTCTCTTTTGTGTGGAGGAAGGCTACTGATTTATTTGAGTTAATTTTATACCCAGCCACTTTGCTGAAGTTGTTTATCAGCTTTAGTAGTTCTCTGGTGGAACTTTGGGGATCACTTAAATATACTATCATATCATCTGCAAATAGTGATATTTTGACTTCCTCTTTTCCGATCTGTATCCCCTTGACCTCCTTTTGTTGTCTGATTGCTCTGGCTAGAACTTCAAGAAGTATACTGAATAAGTAGGGAGAGAGTGGGCAGCCTTGTCTAGTCCCTGAATTTAGTGGGATTGCTTCAAGTTTCTCTCCATTTAGTTTAATGTTAGCAACTGGTTTGCTGTATATGGCTTTTACTAGGTTTAGGTATGGGCCTTGAATTCCTATTCTTTCCAGGACTTTTATCATGAAGGGGTGTTGAATTTTGTCAAATGCTTTCTCAGCATCTAATGAAATGTTCATGTGGTTTTGTTCTTTCAGTTTGTTTATATAATGGATCACGTTGATGGTTTTCCGTATATTAAACCATCCCTGCATGCCTGGGATGAAGCCTACTTGATCATGGTGGATGACTGTTTTGATGTGCTCTTGGATTTGGCTTGCCAGAATTTTATTGAGTATTTTTGCGTCGATATTCATAAGGGAAATTTGTCTGAAGTTCTCTTTCTTTGTTGGGTCTTTGTGTGGTTTAGGTATAAGAGTAATTGTGGCTTCGTAGAAGGTATTCGGTAGTGATCCATCTGTTTCAATTTTGTGGAATAGTTTGGATAGTATTGGTATGAGGTCTTCTATGAAGGTCTGATAGAATTCTGCACTAAACCCGTCTGGACCTGGGCTATTCTTGGTTGGGAGACCTTTAATGACTGCTTCTATTTCCTTAGGAGTTATGGGGTTGTTTAACTGGTTTATCTGTTCCTGATTTAACTTCGGTACCTAGTATCTGTCTAGGAAATTGTCCATTTCCTGCAGATTTTCAAGTTTTGTTGAATATAGGTTTTTATAGTAAGATCTGATGATTTTTTGAATTTCCTCTGAATCTGTAGTTATGTCTCCCTTTTCATTTCTGATTTAGTTAATTTGGACACACTCTCTGTGTCCTCTCGTTAGTCTGGCTAAGGGTTTATCTATCTTGTTGATTTTCTCAAAGAACCAACTTTTGGTTCAGTTGATTCTTTCTATGGTCCTTTTTGTTTCTACTTGGTTGATTTCAGCTCTGAGTTTGATTATTTCCTCCCTTCTACTCCTCCTGGGTGTATTTGCTTCTTTTTGTTCTAGAGCTTTTAGGTGTGCTGTCAAGCTGCTGACATATGCTCTTTCCTGTTTCTTTCTGCAGGCACTCAGCGCTATGAGTTTTCCTCTTAGCACAGCTTTCATTGTGTCCCATAAGTTTGGGTATGTTGTACCTTCATTTTCATTAAATTCTAAAAAGTCTTTAATTTCTTTCTTTATTTCTTCCTTGACCAGGTGATCATTGAGTAGAGCATTGTTCAATTTCCACGTATATGTGGGCATTCTTCCCTTATTGTTATTGAAGACCAGTTTTAGGCCGTGGTGGTCCGATAGCACCCATGGGATTATTTCTATCTTTCTGTACCTGTTGAGGCCCGTTTTTTGACCTATTATATGGTCAATTTTGGAGAAAGTACCATGAGGAGCTGAGAAGAAGGTATATCCTTTTGCTTTAGGATAGAATGTTCTATAAATATCTATTAAGTCCATTTGGCTCATGACTTCTCTTAGTCTGTCTATGTCTCTGTTTAATTTCAGTTTCCATGATCTGTCCATTGATGAGAGTGGGGTGTTGAAATCTCCTACTATTATTGTGTGAGGTGCAATGTGTGTTTTGAGCTTTAGTAAGGTTTCTTTTATGTATGTAGGTGCCCTTGTATTTGGGGCATAGATATTTAGGATTGAGAGTTCATCTTGGTGGATTTTTCCTTTGATGAATATGAAGTGTCCTTCCTTATCTTTTTTGATGACTTTTAGTTGAAAATTGATTTTATTTGATATTAGAATGGCTACTCCAGCTTCCTTCTTCGGACCATTTGCTTGAAAATTTGTTTTCCAGCCTTTCACTCTGAGGTAGTGTCTGTCTTTGTCTCTGAGGTGTGTTTCCTGTAGGCAGCAGAATGCAGGGTCCTCGTTGCGTATCCAGTTTGTTAATCTATATCTTTTTATTGGGGAGTTGAGGACATTGATGTTGAGAGATATTAAGGAATAGTGATTAGTGCTTCCTGTTATATTCATATTTGGATATGAGGTTATGTTTGTGTGCTTTTCTTCTGTTTTGTTGCCAAGATGATTAGTTTCTTGCTTCTTCTAGGGTATAGGTTGCCTCCTTATGTTGGGCTTTACCATTTATTATCCTTTGTAGTGCTGGATTTGTAGGAAGATATTGTGTAAATTTGGTTTTGTCATGGAATATCTTGGTTTCTCCATCTATGTTAATTGAGAGTTTTGCAGGATACAGTAACCTGGGCTGGCATTTGTGTTCTCTTAGGGTCTGTATGACATCTGTCCAGGATCTTCTGGCTTTCATAGTTTCTGGCGAAAAGTCTGGTGTGATTCTGATAGGTCTGCCTTTATATGTTACTTGACCTTTTTCCCTTACTGCTTTTAATATTCTTTCTTTATTTTGTGCGTTTGGTGTTTTGACTATTATGTGTCGGGAGGTGTTTCTTTTCTGGTCCAATCTATTTGGAGTTCTGTAGGCTTCTTGTATGCCTATGGGTATATCTTTTTTTAGGTTAGGGAAGTTTTCTTCTATGATTTTGTTGAAGATATTTACTGGTCCTTTGAGCTGGGAGTCTTCACTCTCTTCTATACCTATTATCCTTAGGCTTGATCTTCTCATTGAGTCCTGGATTTCCTGTATGTTTTGGAGCAGTAGCTTTTTCCGCTTTACATTTTCTTTGACAGTTGAGTCAATGATTTCTATGGAATCTTCTGCTCCTGAGATTCTCTCTTCCATCTCTTGTATTCTGTTGGTGAAGCTCGTATCTACAGCTCCTTGTCTCTTCTTTTGGTTTTCTATATCCAGGGTTGTTTCCATGTGTTCTTCCTTGATTGCTTCTATTTCCATTTTTAATTCCTTCAACTGTTTGATTGTGTTTTCCTGGAATTCTTTCAGGGATTTTTGTGACTCCTCTCTATGGGCTTCTACTTGTTTATTTATGTTTTCCTGGAATTCTTTCAGGGATTTTTGCGATTCCTCTTTAGGCTTCTACTTGTTTATTAATGTTTTCCTGTGTTTCTCTAAAGGAGTTCTTCACGTCTTTCTTGAAGTCCTCCAGCATCATGATCAAATATGATTTTGAAACTAGATCTTGCTTTTCTGGTGTGTTTGGATATTCCGTGTTTGCTTTGGTGGGAGAATTGGGCTCTGATGATGCCATGTAGTTTGGTTTCTGTTGCTTGGGTTCCTGCGCTTGCCTCTCGCCATCAGATTATCTCTAGTGTTACTTTGTTCTGCTATTTCTGACCGTGGCTAGACTGTCCTATAAGCCTGTGTGTCAGGAGTGCTGTAGACCTGTTTTCCTGTTTTCTTTCAGCCAGTTATGGGGACAGAGTGTTCTGCTTTCGGGCGTGTAGTTTTTCCTCTCTACAGGTCTTCAGCTGTTCCTGTGGGCCTGTGTCTTGAGTTCACCAGGCAGGTAACTTGCAGCAGAAAAGTTGGTCTTACCTGTGGTCCCGAGGCTCAAGTTTGCTCGTGGGGTGCTGCCTACAAGCTCTCCGCGGCAGCAGCAACCAGGAAGATCTGCACCTATGTCAAATCTTTTACAGGTTACAATTTTTCATCCTGAAATTGTTAGGTCAGACTTCCTTCATAGGAGAGTGTAGTGTGTAGCTTTTACTATCTTTCCTTAAGCCCAGGGCAGACCGCACTACCTGCCCCCATCCAGAGAATATTTGATTCACGGATAAAAATCACAGATACACATTGTTCGATTTCAACTTGACTTCTTGGATCAATTGCTGAGTGTCTCCAATCTACTGTGGCTAGCGTGCTCTTCTTAATATGCCCACCCTAAATCTGTCCTCAACTTAAGTTATTCAGTCACCTTCAGTCCATGCTCAACATCCCAATCTCCCTCCTGAAGAAGCGGCCTCTGTCCACTTGGCTTCTCTCCCTCTGAAGCATGGCCAGAACTCCTTTCTCTCTGCTAATTTGCCTGTGACCCGGAAGTCCCACTTATTCTACCCAGCTCATTGGCCACTAGCATCTTTATTGATGGATTAAGAAGCAATCAGAGAACAGGACCTTAGCATCAGCCCCCATCCTGAATCTACTTGTTAAAATTACTTCTTAGCAAAAGGCACGTACCTAGGTACCCCTAGAAGGTCTTCCTTGAGCTCTTGAAATGGGAGCAAAGAGTCTTAGAAGCTAATAATATGTTGAATGTGAGGTAACCAGAGAAAAAGATGGGTTAGTATGGGACACTTAGGGCCAGAATGAGGGCCAGGTACTGCGTAATCCCAGTACTCAGGGATGAGAGGTAAGAGGATCACTACAAGTCAAAGACCAACCTGATCTACATAGTTCCTGGCCAATCAGGCAGAAACTGTGAGATCCTACTTTTCACTGTAAGTGTGAAGGTTAATTGTATGCCTCTTCTGCCACCCTCCAAACCCATAAAAGCCTATGATTCTTGAAACCAATGTTCATACAACCCAGGGATTTGTGGAATTTAAGAGGGGGCTAAAGGTAACACTGAAATGGCATAGCCCAGAGTAGAATGAGGCAATGAAAGAAAGTAGATTGGTCCACTATGGTCCACTGCTCATCCTACAAGCTGTTCTCCATAATTGAGATCTAGGCTTCAATTGTCATAAAGCAAGAGACACAAGATGCAGCTCTAATCACAGCTTCAAGGATAAACCAAAACCATGCAGCCTCTCATGGCATATCACTTAATCAGATGGCTGAGAGAAGCATCTTTATTAACCTAACCGTGCAGTTTCTGATGCAGAGTACTGGAAGAGAGCTTACCCCACCCACTATGCAAAACCCAGAATATGTCACCATTACAACTCTCCAGAACTTCCTGCCCAGTGTCTGGATTCCTGGGAAACGTGGTGAGGAATGAGCCTGAGCCCTGAGGAGTTACCCAAACCATGTTCAAGCCTCTGCTATTAAGAATAGAGGCAGCAACCAGCTTCTCTATTAAACAAGACATACAGTCCGTTATCTGCAGCCCAAAGGGTATGGCCATGGGGTATTATTTACTGAGCATCGCTGTAAGGGGAACAGGGTCATGAACAGTGGAAGGAGGGAAAGAAGAAGGAGGGAAGGAAGGAGAGAAGGAAAGAAGAATGGAGGGAGGAAGGGAAGGAAGGAAAGAGGGAAAGAGGGAGGGAGGGAGGGAGGGAGGGAGGGAGGGAGGGAGGGAGGGAAAATGGGAAAACATTGTTTTCTAAGCCTGATTTTAAAGGGTTCAGTTCAGGGTAGCTTGGCCCATGTACTTTAACAGAACCTCATGGTTGTGTGAGCATATGGCTAAGAAGTTTCTACCTCCATGTGGAGATGAAGCAGACAGACTGATTAAAGACAGAGCCTAAGACAAGACAGACCATGTCCCCCTTTCGGGGGGGGTGGGCACGTATGTCTTCAGTAAACTAAAGTTTCCACCACCTCACCAATAGTGCCACAAGGTAGAGGCCAAGAATTAATACATGAGCCTATGGGGGACATTTTATATTTAAAACAGTTCTCAGCCATCTGCTGGCCAGCAAGGCTAAGGTCTATGTTTCTCCAGCCCAGCTGTCACAAGGTTGAAAGTCAAAACATGCAGACGGAAGGTTTAGAGTTCAGAGAATATCAGGGCTCAGTCCTGCCACACACACAGGGTCCTAAGGATGACAAAGGACAAATCTTTTTCACAAGACTATGTTAGAGCTACCTTGAAAGTGAAGCCAACTTGCAAAGAAGGCAGCTTGAGGCTTCTCTGTCTTTATTTCCTTTTCACACAGCCAAGTAGGCACAGCTGACACAAACCAGATCAGTCATTGCTGATAGGAGCTTCAGAGGCGGGCAACCTGTTCAGATCCTCAGTTGGAGTAGTTAGGAATTGTACGCCACGGCTGGGAATACCTTCAAGTTCTCCATGATCCGCAATAGATGTCTAGTGTGTAGCAGAGACATTGCATTGTCTAAAGAAAATGAAAACGCTCAAACCACCTCCTTTAATGGAGAATTGTGAATTGTGAAATAGATTTGAGGTATCCTCTTGAGTCAGAAACTGGGAAGAGTCATGTGCCTCAGTATCCCCCATAGGCTCAGCTCTGATGCACCAAGCAATTCAGCCCCATTATCTTAATTTTCCCCCAAATGGCCACTCATACACTGCAACTGAATGCAACATACTTCACACACACACACACACACACACACACACACACACACACACACACCAACCACACCCCTAGGGGGAGGGATGGAAAACAGCAGAAATTACCTCTCAGCACAACATAAAACTTAAAGCCAACTATTTTCCAGTTCCTCTGAGCTGGCTAATTATAAGAACATGTCTGCCAGACCTTTCCCACCCATCTTCCGGCCAAAAGGCTTTCCTCACCAAGAGATACCCCCTCCCTGGTCTTCTGTTCCTGGTCTCCCACCTCCAGGCTCGTCTTTGCATTGTCCTTTCTGTGTCTTTGCATGTCCAGCTTCATCTCACTGGCAAGTTAACTTCTCCTACCCAAATGGCCCGCACCGAACAGTCTTGTGCCTTTGCTTTCCAAAATGATGATTCCAGGGCATATATACCACAATTTTTATCCAAGATCACCTACCAAGGCTGATTATTCTGCTTCTGCTTAAGTAACCTGAAATTCTCATTAGCTTGGAGTGGCTGCACCTTATCTTCCCACAGATGGTTTTAGCCCTAGTATTTTCTGTGGCCAAAGTTTGAATCAGAACCCATCTTGCCTGCCCCTTAAGGTGTTGTGGTTGTGACTACTGTGTCACTTGTGTGTCCATAGGTAGCAGAGAGGAGAAGGCTATGTCTATATCCATTGTTCTGACCTAACATACATCTGAACCATTATTACCCTTACATTCACTGAAAAGAGTGAGCCTGAGACCACCACTAGTCTGGCTCTAGGAGGCTGGAACAGGGAGCTAGCCTGAGACAACCACCACTCCAGTGACTCCCAGGTTCCACAGGCTCCCAGGATGGGAAGCAAGCTGGAGACTGGAATAACCCTGCCTAGGAGCAAGGGCCTCAGACAAAAGTGAGCCCAAGACAGACGGGCCACTCAGATGGGACAGGAGAGAAGTGAGCCTGGAATGACCACTAGAGTGGCTCCATCAGTACCCAGACAGGGAGCTAACCTGAGACGAACACCAGCCTGGCACCCCCAGACATGAGTAGGAGGCAGACAATGCTTGAAATGATCCCTGTCCTGTGCCGTAGTGCACAAGTGAGGTAAAACACTCTGAAATCATGCCTGAAATGACCCCAGACACTCAAGAGACCCAGGAACCAAGAGAGGAGCAAGTAAGTGGTGTTGAAATGGAAGAGAAAGAGAAGGATGTGGCCCCTATGAAGAGAGGGAGCACTGGGGACTCAAGGGTAGTGAGGAACAGCCTGATGTGAGCTGGTAAAGCAACCTGGCACCATGATGGGGTTCTGGTCTGGGGCTGATACCGGGGGCCACATCTGGATCCATGGCCCAGCAAGAGAAGGGGTCTGTTACTATCAAAGGCCAGGCTGACATCTCCAGTTGGGTTGCCACTGCAGACATATTGATGGCTGAGGATTGGGGAGGACTGGGGAGAACTGGAAGGTATGAGAGCACATGAACTAGTGGGCTGACCCACTGTTCCTCTCAGTCCAGATCTCTTTTACCTCTCAGGTCCAGATCCAGGACTTTCAATTGGTCCACCCCAACATCTACCTCATTGATGAACTGCTGAAGAACATGATAGGCCTGGTTCTACAGGTCCAAAACTACATGATAACCAAAAGAAGAGTATCCACATGAAAAGGGATAAGGGTTTTCTAACTTTTCTCTACTCATGTCTCCTTTCATGTAAAACCTTTTTATGTGACCCCCCATGTATATATTAATGGTGATAAATTACAAAGAAATTTATTTTAAAACAAGTCTGTGTTACTGAGATAATTTTACTATTTAATTAATACAAAAGTAAATTTTATGTTATCAAAATAGACGTGTCCGTTTTTGTAGAATTAGATCTCAGCTGAATATTTGATACTGCACAGCATAAAATATCTTTTGTATTTGCAGATCTCAGTGATATTTTGACTTTCTAATCATCAGTGCTTACCTCACAGCCCCTCATAAATATAAAATACAAAGGGAAAGAAGTAAATTTATGTCAAAACTTGTTGTAAATCCTTTGCGAATCCTAATCAAAATTCCTTTAAGGAAATTCTATGAACCCCCAGATCAACAACTCAAAGGGCAGTTTTTCAAACCAAACATTCCAACACGATACAGTTTAAAACAGCCTAATCTGATGCTTATATGCTAAGAGATGATGGTTTGAAAGCATTAATAGTCTTCATTTTCCATAATTAAACCACTGTGTCTGTAAGAGCACTTTATGACACACAATAATCTTGAACCTGGGCCAAGGGTTTTCAAGCAGTGCTCTTGGGTGTTCTATGGTATGACTGTTTAGGAAAGCAGTCCTTAGCCTGTAGGTCACAATCCCCAT
This sequence comes from Rattus norvegicus, assembly GCF_021556685.1. Taxonomy (NCBI): domain Eukaryota; kingdom Metazoa; phylum Chordata; class Mammalia; order Rodentia; family Muridae; genus Rattus; species Rattus norvegicus. The sequence continues at coordinate 31,864,273 of NC_141552.1, forward strand.
AGGGGTCACATAGCAGATATCTTGCATATCAGATATTTACATTGCAATACAGTAGCCAGATTACAGTTAGGAGGTAGCAATGAAATAATGTTATGGCTGGGGTCACCACAGCATGAAGAACTGCATTAAAGGGTCACAGTATGAGGAAGGTGGAGAGACACTGGTGTAGAGCAAAGTGTACTTATGTGTTCAGACAAAGACTGAAGGAAAGTCATGCGGTGTTACATGGAGGAACAATGACAATAGGTCAAATTCATTGCCTGTTTGATTTTTAATTGATTTTTGGTTCCTACACACTCAGAAAATTGACTGTTGGCCATTTTTTTCAAAACTCTAATATTGAGTTATGTGAGCCCGTGTAGAATGAGAATCCACAGTTTAAGAAACTGTAACCCTAATGGACTCATCGGCACAAGACGAGCTGAAAATTAGCCTTGACTCAGCAGCTCCAACCCTGGGTAGCTGCCATGGGGACACTGGATTGAGATGTGCTGGTCCACCCCCATTCATCTCTGCCCTGTCTTGCTTCTCTGTACTCTTAGCCATGCTCCTGTAGATGAGATCAGAGAGAGTCACCAGGAAAGAGTCTCTGTCTCAAGAGCAAAGCAATACATTTCCAACCGCCCCCTGGATAGGCAAGAAGCCAATTCCATGAAGGGAGCTCCTAGATTGTAGCTCAGACCAACCCAACAGGAGAACTCCGGGAAGCCTCTCTTAACTGAAGTTCT